>NW_019397345.1:11969-70415 GCF_000591075.1 Eurytemora carolleeae
TTGCAGATATATGGCGTGTATAAGACCATCTTAAAAAATTCTTCATCATTCATCTCCCCATTTCCTCAACCCCCTCCCCCGCACCCATCCGCGGAAATTTTCCTGTAACCTGTGAGTATATCAGGATGGAAACCTCAAACTCTAGATTTTCCTTCATTTTTCATTTTTCATTTTTCATTTTTCATTTTTCATCTGGAATCAGACATTTCACTCAGGCACTACACTTACCTCTCAGCTTTATAATAGAAAAGGAGGAACAGAATTGCGAATTTCGTTTGTTAAAGATTTTTTTTGTTAAACCAAAGGAAAAAAACGAAAAATTTTTTTTTTGTGACAGCTCTCAAGTTCCCGGGGAATGTTGGTCAAAATTGAAAAAAAATTCTCCAAAAAAATGTATTGTTCGAAAGGCAACTCTTAAAAGCTAAAAATTTTAAAGCTAATGTTTAAAGGGACTGTAAACATAATTCAAGACGTAATGTTTAAAGGGACTGTAAACATAATTCAAGACGTAATGTTTAAAGGGACTGTAAACATAATTCAAGACGTAATGTTTAAAGGGACTGTAAGCATAATTCAAGACGTAATGTTTAAAAGAACTGTAAACATAATTATAGACGTAATGTTTAAAGAGACTGTAAACATAATTCAAGACGTAATGTTTAGAGGGACTGTAAACAAAATTCAAGACGTAATGTTTAAAGGGACTGTAAACATAATTCAAGACGTAATGTTTAGAGGGACTGTAAACAAAATTCAAGACGTAATGTTTAAAGGGACTGTAAGCATAATTCAAGACGTAATGTTTAAAGGGACTGTAAACATAATTCAAGACGTAATGTTGAAAGGGACTGTAATTATAATTATAGACGTAATGTTTAAAGGGACTGCAGGCATAAGTTAAGTGACAGCACCACTTTTATCATTAGTCAGATAAAGGTTGAAAGAATATCATCGGTTTTTACAATTTAGTTTTTTAAATTTTAAATTTTTTTTTATAAAAGATAATTACAAACTTGTACAATATGATTTCAATAGTATTACAGTACTTTCCAATTTTTCCCACTTTGGGATTATTTGGTTCCAGGAAAAGTTGTGTAAAAATGACTTTTGAAAATCTGTAAAACAAAAGTGTTTAAGACAGGACTTTCTATTAAAAAAATATAAACTTTTTCCAAACTATTATTAATTTGATATAATTATACTTTTTTAACTTGTTTAAGAAACTTGTAGAAAATAGCATGATTTGTCCTTAACTTTCTTTTATTAGAGGTCATCACGGTAAATTAAGTTGATCTAAGTATGTCCTGAAATGTTTATCACGGTAAACTAAGTTGAGCTAAGTATGTCCTGAAATGTTTATCACGGTAAACTAAGTTGAGCTAAGTATGTCCTGATATGTTTAAGTTGGGTGTGTTTTAATCTCTTTTTAACTAAAAATTAATCAAATATATTAATCTAATTTTCTATAGATATTGTCGTTTTTCTTTCTTAAAAGTGACAAATTCTTACAATTTCTTTCATTATCTTTGATGCATAAATGGGCAATTAACCTGTATTATATAGAGAAACAAACCTCAACTGAAAATAATCAATTTTCCGTGAGTTTATTCTTTATCAGCCAGGTTTAAATATTACCGTTGTTTAACCATTTAAGCCAATCCCCACAAATAAACGCCTTCATTTTAATTTGTAATTCATACACTTTGCACGCAGATCTGTCGCTGTAATAAAAGTAAATTCAACCTATAGAAGTGTAAAGTCTGACCGCGTCAACCTCGTTGCCCCAGCTAGTCCTGTACATAGAGCTAGACCAACTTTGTTGACCCCTGCCAGGCGGTACAGTACAAACTGAGACCGGAAAGGTTGTCCCGGCTCGGAAATGTACTCCCGCGTCCCATGATTGTCCCATGCTGTAATTTATCATATATTGTACCATGCATGTTGTACAACAGGAAATTTATTCTGAAAAAAAGAGTAGATACAAAGTTCTAATTATAATTCTTTTTCAGATGAAACAGAGTTTTAATTAGGTTTTAAATAAAAGTTAAAATTCTGTAGAATTAAAAGTTTTCATGTGCTTGGTGATATACACATATATACAGCAAATTAATACAGGGAGGATGAGTTTTAACATTCTCCTAATTTAAGTTTTTATTTTTTTATTTTTGAAGGAAAGTCTAGCCATGCTATACATACAAAATATGCAGGGTTAGTTTAGGGGGAACAAACTTATAATTTTTATCGACCGAGTCCAGTTTTTATGTGAAAATGTACAATTGAAAGCCTGGGTCTCATGTTTTTATTAATAGAAGCCGTTCCAAGTCACATTTTTAAACTGCGGTTTCATGAACAAAGTAAAACTTAAATGGGTCATTAAAAAGTTTTCTTCTAAACTTTTCTTAATGTTCACATTTTAATTTTGAGCCAGCAAGAGTTAATTTCATGCAAAGATTAATTAACAATTTCAGATAGGACACTATAGATATCGTCTTTCAAGATTTAGGGGGTTTTCGTTCACAATAACCCTGAGGCAGAAGCCTAAAAGTGTTACGCGCATGCTCTGTTTCTGTCTTGTCATTCAACGCTGTATGCGCGTAACTTATTTGTCTTCTGCCTCTGTTAACGGAAAACCCTTGAATTTAGAAAAGACGACATCCAGTGTCCTGATCTGTTATTGTTAATTAATCTATGATTTAATCTTTGGTGAGTTGTCTAAAGATCTGAGAAATTGAACACAATTAATCAATCAGCCAAATATCTTGTATTTGAGGCTAAAACATTCCTTTATAAATTCTGACTTTAAATGTGCCCTCACGAGACAGTTAAACTATTGTACCCTGCTGCTAACTAGAGGATAATGTGCCCTCACGAGACAGTTAAACTATTGTACCCTGCTGCTAACTAGAGGATAATGTGCCCTCACGAGACAGTTAAACTATTGTACCCTGCTGCTAACTAGAGGATAATGTGCTTTCACGAGACAGTTAAACTATTGTACCCTGCTGCTAACTAGAGAATAATGTGCCCTCACGAGACAGTTAAACTATTTTACCTTGCTGCCAACTAGAGGATAATGTGCCTTCACGAGACAGTAAAACAATTGTACCCTGCTGCCAAGTGCCAACTAAGGGATAAACGTTTAATAAAGTATCCAGAAACTAGCAGATGTGGGTTGAATAAAGATCGCAGATTTTCGGGTTATCATTCAAAATTTATAATTTAAAATTAATTTATACTTTTTTAAGTCGGGTTTCTTCATTTCTGATCGTCCATAAACCTTATCTGAGCTGGGAACTCAAAATCCCGATCACTTGATCTCGATATCGAATGAGTGCACTTTTAGTTTAATAATCGATACTAAATCTTTTAATTTCTGTTATTCTCCCCCCATAATCAACGCTCCCTCCCACCACCCCTGACTGGGTACGATAAGCCGGAAATCGAATAAAGATTAAATTAATCTGCAGATTAACAAAAGATCGAGATCAAGCATTTCATGATCTCGATATTCACAATACAATAGTGTCCAGTTCTGAAGTCATGTGAGGTCCGACAAAAAAAACTTTAAAACCCTTTACAAGTACAGATTTTTGTATTAATTAGTAAAGATAGACTTATCACGCACCTCTGCCCCTTTAGTAAAAGTAAATTCATCCCATGTGAAGCCTAAAGTCTGACCGCGTCAAACTTGTTGCACCGGCTAGTCCTGTCCATAGAGCTATGTACAGTACAAGCTGGGACCGGAAAGGTTGACCCGGCTCATAAATTCAAATGTACTAAGGCTGTCCGTGTTATGAACAAAATCAAATGCTTAGTCAAAATTTAAAACTTTTAGGCGTCCTATGAGCTAAAACTATTTTGAAATTAAAATTTCAAAAGTTTTAGAATTCCTGAGTTTGATCAGGGTTGACAAACTTTTATAATATCGAAACATCTTCAGACTCAAGGATAACAGAAAATCAGCCTAAAGACAACTATAAGCAGAAAAAAATAAAAAAAACAGAAGTACAAAATGTTCTTTAATTGCTTTTTAAAAAATTTAAAACTTTGTTGGAGTACACAAAAAAGTTACATTTTTTTTGGTCTCATTTAATTTGTTAAGCAAGAAAAAAGACCTTGAAGATCTTGAATAGATCTACACAAAAAAAAACCTAAATCAGAATTTGTTTAAAGTTGTCAAAAAAAAAATACTCGATTTAAAAAAATTGTATCAAAGAAACCTTTAGAACCGGTGAGGGATGGATTTGAAAATTTTTATCAAAAAGTGTATTAAAGTTTCACCCTTAGCCAACGAGATAATAATCTGATCTAATGTTTATGTTGAAAAATTTCCAAGTTTGCTGAACATTAATATATTCAATGGATTTCAAAAGAGTTTGTTTTCCCCCTTTATGTTATAAACATCAACCTGAAGTAGAAGTTTCTTCAAAATTTTAACCTTTAAACTTGTTATCTCAATAACCTTGTAGTGTTTCTTTTTTCCGTTTTAGAGTTAAAATTACAATTTGGTTATCTTCGGATCATTAAATATTCCAATTCTTTGAGCGGAAAGGTTGGTTAAATTGAGTTTAAAATATATACAAGACACAATCCTTTTTTTAAAAAAGGAATTGAGTCTTTGGAATTTTCTGATCCATATATTTTTGTAACCTTAACGTATAAACCTTTGATATTTCAAACTTAGATTATTTGATTTAATACAATTTATAGTTTAAAATGTCTAAGGTCTACGACATTGGATTGTAAAGATATAGGGAAGAGAAAATCTGAGTTTGGGCACAAAGACTCAATTCCTTTTTATTTTCTAATTATTCAAGCATCTAGAGTGTTTTTAAAGTCGTATAAAATGCCCTTTTTTACTACGAAATGTGCACCCTTCAGAAGGTGGCTGGTGAGGATAGTAAAGGTCGGAGAGTATTATGAATGCCCGAAACAAGCTTAAAACAATTGATTTAATGAGAATCGATACCAATATTGTATACCATGTGCATAGAATAAAAACAGAGTGGGGATGGGGTCTCTTTAAAAGCTGAAGGTAGTTGGGGTAGTATGGGTAGTTGCCATTCAGATTTAGCTTCAAGGGTGGGGGTGGGGTCCCTCTAATAACAGACAGTAGTTGGGGTAGTTAGGGTAGTTAAACCTACCCTTACTACCCCAACTACCGTCTGTTATTAGAGGGACCCCATCCCCCCTCTTTGATTATTCTATACGCATGGTATACAATATGGATATTGATTCTTACTAAATCAATTGTTTTAAGCTTGTTTCTGGCATTCATAATATTCTCCTACCTTTACTAACCTCACCACCCACCCTCTGAAGGGTGCACATTTCGTAGTCGAAAAAAGGCAATCTATACACACAGGTTAAAGTCCTCCCTAAGATACCCCCCTTAAGAGTTAATCTAATTTTACAATTTCTTAATTTCAACAAAAATTGTGAGAATCAGAAAGTTTCCGGATGATAATTTGATTTCATCGTTTAAACCAAATAAAGGTTCAATTTATCAAATTGAGATTAATTTTCAAAATCTGAGAGCAGTTTTCGTATAATCTACATCAAATTGTGAATAATGAAAACAGATTTTTTTGGGGCTAAGCCACAAAATCAAATTTTTTTCAATGTAGGAGTGGCCTTTGGTATTTTACTTTGAATTCTTTTAGATCAAATAATTTTAGTTTAGAATATCAAAGGTTTAAACCTTCAGGTTGTAGAGATATAGGGATAAGAAAATAAGAATATGCTCCAAAAAATCGATTCCTTTGAAAACATTTTGTAGAGAAACGGTATAATTTGTATGCTTTAAATAAGTCTTTTCTGCAAATATATCAAAAATGATGTCTTGAGTAATGGTTTAAATAAAGAGCTATTTAGATTACATAAACTGATATTTATATTAAATCTGAATCCCTGAAACTTGAAGGTTTTTCCTGGTCTGGTCTGGGTTTGATTTTTCCTGATTTGGTTTCTCTTGCTCTGTTCTTGGTCCGGTGTACTCCGTAGTCTCCGACCAACTAACCAGTGGAACCTACCTCGCGCTATCTTCTTACCATTCTCTTCTATCTCTGTACCTTAGAATACCAAGATATATACACATCATGGACCACAGCTATGACCTGGGTTTCAAGAATGGAGTTTCTGGAGGTTTTCACAGATTCTGAAAGTAGAGTATATGTCTAGAACTAGCATGTAGTTTTGCTATATTGTTTAGACTTAAAAAAGGCATTTGACTCAGACGAGTTTTCATAAGATTATGAGGAGGACCTAGATATATCTTTAAAGTTTTTTTGCCTAATTATTATCATCATGTAGAATCAATGTAGAATCATCATATTGGAAGAAAATACATAAAAACAATTATTTAAAGAAAATAAAATCTATGCTTAACATCAAGCATATTTCTTTCTATCCGTCTCTTCCGCAAAATGAAAGGGGGTATAGGCTTACGGCGAAAAATTCAGATATTGCAAACAATAGTCATCGATTTTTTTTCAATGCATTCGCATTAAGTTAATATTTGATAATATTTTTGATTATGTTTTTTAAAATAATATTTCAATGGCACTGCACTTTCGAACATTCCTGGAAATAAATAAAATGTCCTCTTCATTATCAAAAATCCTCGAAACAGGAATAAATTTTTTCAAAAGGAACTATCAGACCATAAAAAATAAAAATATTTTGAAATATAAACTTTAGACGAATGCGTCGAAAAGTAATCGATGATTATTGTTTGTAATATCTGAATAATTTGTTTTGAATTAAATTGAGCATTTTACGATCCGAGTTGAATGTTGCAACTTTCTGAATATGTATTGACGCTACGTTCCACAGTATGATTTTCTCCTTCTAGACGCAACAGATAGAAGTAAGATTTGTAGCGATCAAAAGCGCTTATTTTTCGCCGTAAGCCTATACCCCCTTTCATTTTTCTTGAAAACTCCCTTTAAGCTTGTCATATAATTCCTTGTATTGTGTAAGAACATTCCTTAGGTTCCAAACCGAACCTTGAAGCATGTCGGTCAAGGGGTTTTGAGTTAAAAACGAACAAAAAAAGAGATATTACATCTTTATATGTATAGATAGATTTGTAAGGAAATTGTAGGAATCTCTAGTATCTGTGTGAGTTGTTTATATTACATATTTCTAAATATCGATATGTTTAATCTTTTTATTTGTTTGTTCTGTCTATCAATATAATATAGCTTAGTCTGTTCTATTCGAATATTTTAATCTTTTTTATCCTCGGGTTTTCTACTCTTTATAACCCTGTTTTTCCTTTTTTTCTTTGCTGTATTTAATTTTAATGAAATATATGTTTCAAATGTGATGTCTGTGGAGATAACACTTATTTTGGCGTTAATCGTTTATTTTCGACATAATTTTATTTATCTTTTATTGGAAAATTATTGATTTTTTCAGGAAATATTTTCTTTAAAAAATTAACTCCCTTCAGTTTTNAAACACTTTTACAAATATCTAATGTCGATATATGATTATTTTAAAGAACAGAAAGTGACGTTATGAGTGTCCTCCAGGAGTATAATCTGACCCCGAAGCTGGTAGAAAGCTGATCACGTGACATCTCTCCGGTCAACTTATTCTTCACACAACACAATTCTAAACCTGTTTACCTAACTACAATTGTTATTATGTTGTGCAAATAACGTTTTTCAGATTTTGCTAGATTTTCCCCTTCTTGAAAATTCTTTTGTGACGAACGCTTTATTTTTACTTTCCTTATAACTTGAACAGTGAATAAACTTCAGATACATGGTAAACAGAAATTGTATTTTTATATATCCTGGAATCGTATAAAATACTTTTATTCGATTAGTTTTAGTTTTCATGGAATGATATTGCACAGTGGTATATTTTCAAATATCATGTTCAGTGTATAGATACATATATTTGCAATATTTAGAATAAAAGTCAGTGTATGATATTTATATTCTTGCTGTTGAAAATATCATAAACTAAAAGAAGATTATTCTCTCCGTGAAAACATCATGCCGTTGGTTCTTGAGAGCCCCAAAACCTGTAAGGTAAGGCCTAAAAAATATGGCTTTAGAAGACGACTGTTAAACTTAGTTTTAGTTCAATTGAATTTTAACAATTTCACAGTGTACATTACAGACCTATTTCAATCAATATGTTTATTTTAAAGATACCATTTGTTTTATATAAAACCATTAAATACAAATAAGAATGCTTTAAATTATAAAGGAATTGAGTCTTTGTCACAAAATATTTCAAACAACAAAGTCTGATAGACCAAATAATTTAAGTTTGAAAATAAAAAACACAAGTTTACACTATCAGTTTGCATGAATATAGAGATTGAAAAATGTTTCCACACAAAAAAATCAAACTCTGATCTTTGCAACCCAATCTCGTAAACCTTTCATATTTCAAACTTATATTCTGTCAGATCAAAAAATCGAAGTTTGAAATTTCGAAGGTTTGCAACATTAGGTTGAAAAGATAATTTCAGTTTGTGGCAACGACTCAATACCATAGTTTGCCGTTCATCAGTATAGTTTACATTTTAGTCAACATATTGAAATAACGAAAAAAATTTTAATTATTGAAAATTCAAAACAATAATTTCGATGCATGTATTTTTTTCTGTAATGAAGTTCAAGCTCGTTCAGTTTTTTAAAATCTAGTTTTCGTTGAAATCTGACATTGTAAACTTCTTGATAAACAGAGTTTCGTTGAAAAAGTTTAAATTAACATTTTTTTAAATTTTGAATGTAAAATTTCAAGTTCTGACTTGTCCTTTATTTTAGGAGTTTGAGAGCAGAGTGGGTCAAAATTGGGCTCGTGAAATAATTGTGGATTATTATACAAGGTAATTATAAACCTTTCATCAGGTTCGAAGGATGTTTTAGCTATCTCAGGCAGTAAAAAAATGGGGGTTAATGTATGCTCTAGTACTAACCCTCAGTTTTCAACACAACGGACAGGAACCTTCCTTGAATATACTGTTTAGCTATTGTATTTAAGGGTTAGTTACCAATTTTTAATGATAAGCTATCCTAGCACAGGAAAGTTTTCTTAGAAAAGCAGGTCAGAGATCAAAACTGGTGTCACTGGATCAAGCATTTTTCGTAACTTTTGTCGTTTTAAGGATTAGATTAATTCCTTTTATATATCCGGTAGTCGGAACCTAGCATGGATAACTTTATCCCGTAGTCGGAACCTAGCAGGGATAACTATATCCGGTAGTCGGAACCTAGCAGGGATAACTATATCCCGAAGTCGGAACCTTACAGGGATAACTATATCCAGTAGTCGGAACCAATAGCATGGCTAACTATATCCTATAGTCGGAACCAATAGCATGGATAACTATATCCTGTAGTCGGAACCTAGCAGGGATAACTATATCCTGTATCCTAGCAGGGATAACTATATCCCGTAGCTGTAGTCGGAACCTAGCAGGGATAACTATATCCCAAAGTCGGAACCTAGCATGGCTAACTATATCCCGTAGTCTGAACCTAGCATGGCTAACTATATCCCATAGTCGGAACCTAGCAGGGATAACTTTATCCTGTAGTCGGAAGCTAGCAGGGATAACTATATCCCGTAGTCGGAACCTAGCAGGGATAACTATATCCCGTAGTCGGAATCTAGCAGGGATAACTATATCCCGTAGTCGGAACCTAGCATGGATAACTATATCCCGTAGTCGGAATCTAGCAGGGATAACTGTAAATTGAGGGATCAAGCACTTTATCCTTCAAGGTTAAAAGTTGACACAATTTTCTCAGAAACACAAAGGTTATTCTTTGTAGAGAAAACTTTAACTTTAGTTTCTCTCGTTTCTTCTCTTAAAATACTAGCTGATGTGCCAGGTGTTGCCAGGTTACTCATAGTTACTCCCACCTTTAAAATTCAGTGATGGTGATGGACCAAACCTCTGTAGAGTAAAAAAGTAGATGTTAGTTCCACATTTATTAACGATATAATAACCATCAAAATCGATAAAAAAAAATAAAAAAATTTAAAAATCACAAGAATATAAACAAACAAAAAGATTATTCAAAATAAAAATTTGGGCTGTCAAATGGACATAAGGGAAAAGAACTCAGATTATTACTCCCACCGTTTACCCACTCTTGGTCTTAAATCATGATTTTAAATTAAGTGTCCATCATTGCATTTGGAATTTTAAAAATTCAAAATGTCATCCCCTGAGGTACCCATGGGTTCCATAAAAAATGTTTAATCAATTTGGTCCAGCGCCGTTTGGCCTGCTTTATTTGCATCACATTTTGGTGATTTATAATGCTTGAATCACGATGCATTAAACAGTTGTAAGAGACCTTTTTTGTCCAAAATTTCTTATGAATAGTTGATACCTCCAACTCAATTTGAAATATCCGAACGATCCCTTTGAATAAACTGAGCAGAAAACTTTCTGTAAGTTTTTCTAATCTCGACCTTGAGAGAAAAAACTAACATTACTAATAAACATGGACAATCCTTTGCAAGCATTTCACTTATTGGATTGCCAATAGGATGCACAATAAAAGGGTTTGAGGTGGGGTTTACAGCGAACGAAAACTTTCGCTAAAAATGCGAAATTTTTCGTATATGTATTTCAGAAACTTTTTTTTCGCGAAAATGAATTTTGCGAAAGGAAGCGAAAACGTTGCGGAGTGTTGTGAAAACAAAATTCTACGAACGGAATGCGAAAAAAAAGCGAAAATTTTCGGCAAACGTCGATTTCCCCATTTTGCTGGAAACCCCTAGTTTGAGGTTGCAAAGATCCAGTTTAGAAAAACTTCTGATTTATGGTATATCCCATTGGCCAATAAACTAAGTGTATATATATGGCGTGTATAAGATATTGCAGATATATGGCGTGTATAAGATATTGTAGATGACATTTCAAATAAATCAAGAAGAAACTTTCCAAGAATTGTTAAAAATAAACTGGATTTTGTCAGATAAACTTTATAAAGAAGAATTTATTTTTCTAAAATCTCATTTTCTACATCTGTTCTATATTGCTGTAGTGCAAACTGTAAATCCTGAATTAAATAAATTAATTCACAATTAAGGACATTAGATTGAAATTAAATTCCTTCTTAAGCTTAAATTTTTCTTTAATTTTGCATATTTTATGTAAGTATATTTTCATTGATAATAATAGGCATCCTGTCTTATACGTTTTTAAAAACATGTAATGTGTTTTTCAAATGCAAATATGTATTCTCAAAAAATTTGCTTTTGAGAATTTATGCAAAATATTGACTCTGACATAAGATATAACCCCTGAACGAAAAAAAAACAATCACGCCTTCATTAACGAACTATTTGAAAATCGTTTAAGTTTAATTCTTCAGATTATAGCATACCTATATTTTTGAATATGTAAAGTAAAGTAAAGTAAAATTTATTTATTAAATTATTTATTTTTGAAATATAACAAAAACATACGAAATAAAGTGTTTCAGGAGAAAATATTTAAAAACCTCTATAAGTAGAGGTTGTGGGAATCAGGGTTTCTGTAGAACCGTATAAAAGCCAGAAAACGCTAAATATATAAATAAAAAATATGTCCAAAATTAATCATTTATCAACTTTTGACGGATATTGTTGTCTAACTGGTCTTCGACCTTCCCCCCTCTCTCCCTACACCTGTGCCGTCAATTTCTTTCTCAGAAATAACTTTTACCAAAGTTCTTCCCCTCATCTATCTATAATAGGTTCATTTATAATCTCTAAAAGTTTATTCAGAACTTGGGTTTCATTGAAAACCTTCTTGAGAGATTAGGTTTCCATTTATACTGTTCAACCTGTATTTAACATTTAGTTTAACCAGAGGCCGAATTGAAAGAATTTGAGCCGCGGCTGAAATTTGAGACGCGGCTCAAATTTATTAAATTCGGAAACTGCTGGTCAAGGGATTCTTACCATTCTTCAAAATCAAATTTATCAAAAATATGCTTTTTTTCTACAATGGCTAGATAATGTCCATTTTGAAAGAAAAAGTGTCTATCGAATAACAAAACGTGTTTATCGAAAAACAAAAAGCGTCTATCGAATAACAAAAAGTGTTTATCGAAAAACAAAAAGTGTCTATCGAATAAAAAAAAAGTGTTTATCGAAAAACAAAAAGTGTCTATTGAATAACAAAAAGTGTTTATCGAAAAACAAAAAGTGTCTATCGAATAACAAAAAGTATCTATCGAATATCAAAACGTGTTTATCGAAAAACAAAAAGTGTCTATCGATTAACAAAAAGTGTTTATCGAATAACAAAAAAGTGTTTATCGAAAAACAAAAAGTGTCTATCGAATAATAAAAAAAGTGTTTATCGAAAAACAAAAAGTGTCTATCGAATAACAAAAAAGTATTTATCGAAAAACAAAAAGTGTCTATCGAATAACAAAAAAGTGTCTATGGAATAACAAAAAGTGTATATCGAATAACAAAAAGTGTCTATCGAATAACAAAAAGTGTCTATTGAATAATAAAAAGTGTCTATCGAATAACAAAAAGTGTCTATGGAATAACAAAAAGTGTCTATCGAATAACAAAAAGTGTCTATCGAATAACAAAAAGTGGTCAAAATATTTAGATCTAATAAGTAAATGGTGAAAGTTAAACATCCGATGTCCATTTATATTATATTTAATCATTCAGCCTCCATTTTCATTGGGTTTAAACAATTGGCCTCCATTTTATTCTACTTGAACATTTGGCCTCAATTTTAATTGCGGTTTAACGACTGGCCTCCATTTTATTCTATTCAAACAATCGGTCTATGTTTATGATATTTAAACATTGGGCCTCCATTTATGCAATATTTGAACAATCGGCCTCCATTTTATTGTATTTAAACATTTAGCCTCCATTTTATTAAATTTAGTTATTCGACCTCCATTTTATTAAAGAATAATTTTTAAAAACTAAAAAAAGGAGGGCCGAAGGTATGTATTAATGAAATTAAATATCATATGCATAGAGACCCTATATTCATAAGATTTTTTAACAATAAACCTCCATTTATACAATCTAAACATTCGGCCTCCATTTTTTTAGTTTTAAAAACTTGACCTCCATTTTCAATACATATTTGAATTAGGACTGAGGAAGGATGGGTGCTGGGACTTATGGTTAAAATGCTGTCAGTTATGGCAAAGGTAAGAATTCAACAAATATTCTAGAGGTAAAAAGTAAAAACTTTGAGTTGAAAGGTGTTTAGCGTTTAGCCCCATAGACAAAATACTATGTATCCACAGCGTAAACTTTTAGAGTATGTTATACGGAAAATCCGCCAAGGGAAAATAAAAAAAAGATATTTCAAGAAAAAGGAATGGCTTGAATAAAAAATAACTAAATCCGACCATAGTTTCTTTTTTCTTCTAGTTATTAGATATATGGATGTCCAGAGTATCTCTAATAAGGGAATTATAAGATCATAACTGTCAGGGCCCGAGCCAAAGTAATACATTATTTTTTCACTTTTTACTTTTTATGTTACGCAGAACCTTTCAGACATTACTGGTACGACATGGAGACTTCGTACCTCATATAGCTTTAATGTTACGCCCAGGTATGGTAAAAGCAAATTTATTCGGTTATATTCTATAAATTCAAAAAGTTTCGTTCATTTCATTAGATCTGCAATACAAGAAGTTATGATTCAAAAATATAAAAGATTTTGCAATCTTACATAAAATTCAATTCAATTATAAGTTAGAGGGCAACCTTAAATTTCGTCGGTATGATGTTGAACATATGTCGCTAGAGATGGGCATAGTTTTTTTTTTGACCGCACTACATTTTTGAGAACAAACGATTTTTTTGGTGAAAAAGGGACGAACGAAATGGATCATTCAGAGTATTAAGAAAATGATCGTTTTTTAAAACTAACGATTTAACTGAACGAACGATTCTAATGAACGAACGATTTTACTTAACGATCGTTTAGTAAGAAAACGAACGAAATAAATGGAAATGAAAGATAATTTTCAGAACGATACAACATCAATTATTTTAAACGATTGAAAAAAACCGAACGAAATGGGTCGTTCACGAACGATGAAGGAACGAAATGAAAAAATGTCGAACGTATCCATCTTCAATGTCGCAACGGAAAAAAAGCAAAAATAATGAATTCTTGCATCTTTGAAGCAAACGATACAATTTTCCTCTTGAGATAAACCTGATCTGAATTTTCCTGTCTAAAATATACCCTTGAGATATCATTCATAGATCTGTTTATAGTTCAACTCTGGAAATATAAACTTAAAGGGACTGTACACGTGAAATATAAACTTAAAGGGACTGTACACGTGAAATATAAACTTAAAAGGGACTGTACACGTGAAATATAAACTTAAAGGGACTGTACACGTGAAATATAAACTTAAAGGGACTGTACACGTGAAATATATAGTTAAAAAGACTGTACACTTGAAATATAAACTTAAAGGGACTGCACACGTGAAATATATAGTTAAAGGGACTGTACACGTGAAATATAAACTTAAAGGGACTGTACACATGAAATATAAAGTTAAAGGGACTGTACGCGTGAAATATAAAATTAAAGGGACAGCAGACGTAATTTCAATCCATTCTCCATTTAAAAATGGTTATGTCAGATTTCAACGATACTCTTAAAAGCTATGTCTTATTAAGTATGCAACAGATATCCATCAACTTCTGTTTGAAAATTAATTATTTTCAATCGTGGATTCTCTCTATAAAGAACCTGTCAAATCTTTCGTTGGGATGTTTATAAAGATGAAAATTTCCCTGTATGATAATTGAAGGACTGCAGTATGGTTTTGGTGAATTATATTGGCGTACAAAGCCTAGGGGTGTCAGAAATGATTTTTTTTGCATTTTTTTAAAAACTTCTATAAAACTTTTAAAGTTTAACTTTTGATAAAACTTTTTGTTCTGGATGATTGCAAATATCTATCTAAAACTTTCTTAAACTGGCATATTTTTTCTATATTCATTTTTTTAAGAGTTTAAGTCAAAATAAGTATTAATAAATATTCCTTTATATCGAGTAGATATCCCGAAACATACCGATGTAAAACCTTACAGAAAGAAGGAAAGATTCTGCAAAAAAATAGTTGCCAAACCAAACAGAATTTTTATTTCGAACAAAAATATTTAGAACTTAAAGAAGCTTTTCTGGGTTGCACTTTACTCTAGTTTTGCATTATTTTCATTTGTGTAACAGTATAAAAGACATTCTGTTGATGGTTTAAAACTAAACAGCTGATGATTACTTGGAGGGAGGAATGGCGAAAACACTAATTTGTAATGTGAAAATCTGTTAATGGAAAGTGATTGTAACAGGGAATACAGAGTGCTTTAGGGTACAGGGTACTACAATGTACTGCAAAGTACTGGGGTATACTGGGGGGAGGGGGTACAGAAACCAAACAGAATTTTTTATTTTTAATAAAAAAATAAAGTCCTTCAATTATCATACAGGGAAATTTTCATCTTTCTAAACATCCCAACGAAAGATTTGACAGGTTCTTTACTTGCGCATTTTTTTCAGAAACGATGGAGAAAATTGTCAGATTTAAACAGTTTTAAATTTTAAAGCCAAAAAACAACGATATCTTACAACAAAGAAACTAATTTTTCTTTTGTAAAAGTTTGTACAAAAAATACTTTTATCATTTACCAAATATTTTCGGAAATGGTTGCTTGAAATTTGGCCACCGAAAATGTAGTTACTTTAAACACATTTTTAACAATTCAGAAAAAATTCCATGGATTTTTTTTTTAAATTACCAAAAAACACCTGAAAACCAAACACATAAATTTCAATTAACACCTAAATTCAAGGTGGATCCGCATTTGAACTACTGCCGTTTGAACTATTGTTGCCAAACCAAACAGAATTTTTTATTTTTAATAAAAAAATACAAGTAAGCACTTCTAAGGATGATTTCTTTATAGTTTTGCACTATTTTCACGAATAAAAAAGCTAGTTTAATACTAATCAGCTGGCCACTTAATGGAGGGAGGGATGGCAACAACGCCAATTTGTAAACCCCATATCTGCAGGGTACTGTTGGGTACTGTTGGGCACTGCAGGGTACTTTGGGGTGCTGTGGGGTTCTGTGGGGTACTATGGGACTACTGTGGGGACTGTGGCTACTGCAGGTAACTGGAGGTACTGTGAGGTACTGGGGGGTACTGGGGGTTTTTGGGAGTAATAGTGGGTACTGGTGGATATTCTGGGGTACTGCAGGTACTGGGGGTACTAAGGGGTACTTGGGGGTACTCTGCGGGTATTGCAGGTACTGCGGGGTACTGTGGGTAACTATGGGGTACTTCAGGTACTGGGGGTACTGGGTGGTACTGGGAATACTGCGTGGTGCTGGGGATCAAAAAAGAGTACTGTGGGGTACTGCATGGTACTGCTGGGTACTACCCAGTACTGGGTGGTACTGGGGTGCACTGGGGCGCATTGGTTGATACTGAGGGTACTGGAGGGTTCTGGGGGTACAGTGTGGTACCAGAGGGTGCTTTGGAGAACTATTGGGTACTAGTTAATGGTTGACAACATTGTACAACCAGTAACTCTTATATCTTTGTTTATCGGAAAAGTGTACTGCAATTTCTGAGAGGAGTAAAAACAAATCCAGAGCCCAAAACTTAAGACAGGGTATCATTGTGAAAACCAGTTTTAGAACCCTAGTTTCACGAATGGGGTTAGGCAGTTTTGTGAATATCAATATTTTTGTTTTGAAATATTATTTTATTTAGTATCTTCATATTCTCCATATTTTTCGAATCTCTTAAATCAAAATCTACACAAATTTTAAGACGGCCCATAAAGGAAAGTTTCGTTCAACGATACTCTTTTGAATTTCGGGCTCAGTGTTGTTTAGGTTGAGTTTTGTTTAATTGTCTACTATAAACAGCAGTATCTTCCTTGACCGTAACAATAGATCAATTTACAATAACAGATCACTAGATGTCGTCTTTTCTAGATTTAGGGATTTTCCGCTCACAATTAACCCTAAGGTAGAAGCCCAAATGAGTTACGGTATAGAACATACTCTCTCTCTCTGGAGCATGCGCGTAACTCCCGTTGGCTTCTGCCTCAGGGTTATTGTGAACGAAAAACTCATAAATCTTGAAAAGGCGACATCTAGTGTTCTATCTGTTATTGTTAATTAATCTATGACCGGAACCATACAGGCTGAAGTAACAAATTAAAGTTCTACGCGTAAATTGAGAAACAATTGAATCTATTCCTCGCCTCAACCTCTAATTTTCTAATCCATTAATCTTTTCAACCTAATGGCGTAAACCGCTAATATTTCAAACTATGAACTCTTCAAGAGTTCAGTCAATGTTTGGAAAATTCAAGGTTTACCACCATGGACTAAACCAAAGTTGATTTGGGCTGTTTATATTTGGTTTCTTCACTTTGAATTATATCACGTTTTGTTCTAAAACTGAGAGTTATCTTATTTTACTTTTTCATTAAAAACGTATTATCCGACAAAAAAAACACAAAAACTTTTTTTAGGAAAACCCGACACCAGGAGGTCTGAGCAGATCTTATTGTTTAGAGGTCTTCTACAAAATTGGAGAAAAAATGTCCCAGGTAAAGATATTTCCGAAAATTCTAGAATATTTTTCAAACATTGAATGAATAGTCCATTTTGTATAAAGTTAAGATATATGCAAAAACTCTAAAAATATCAAGAATGTATCCAATTATTTAGATATATGCTAAAATTCTAAAAATATCAAGAATGTATCCAGTTATAGAGAAATATGCAAAAATTCTAAAAATATCTAGAATGTATCCAGTTATAGAGATTTATGCTAAAATTTTAAAAAACATCAAGAATATTTTTAAAACCTAGAATGAAAACTCCATTTTCGAGTATATATTTAAGATAAAGGCAAAAATCCTAAAATATCAGAATGTTTCGAGTTAAGATATCTGGATAAATTCTATAATATAAAAATATTTCTAAAACGTAGAATCAATACTGTATCGTGTATTGAGTTAAATATATTTGCATTAAGCTAGGAAGGGTAAAAAGAAAACAAT
The DNA here is from genome assembly GCF_000591075.1 of Eurytemora carolleeae. Lineage (NCBI taxonomy): Eukaryota > Metazoa > Arthropoda > Copepoda > Calanoida > Temoridae > Eurytemora > Eurytemora carolleeae. The sequence goes on from NW_019397345.1 coordinate 30,046, forward strand.
ATTTTTATTTAGATATATAATAAAATCAACCTATATTGTATTAACTATAGTAATGCGCCAACTATAGATGATTTGATTTGATTTGACATGAAATACAGTTCTACGCAATAGATTCTTAGAATAATGTTAGAAAATATTCATTTTAAATCATTGATGACACTCTTAATGAATTCAAAATTAAGGCAATCCTTTCACTTTCAGTCTAAATAAAAAAAATTAACAATTCAAATGTGAATTAAAAAATTCATTATTACCATTTCGATACAAGATTCAGAATTTTGCACTGTACAAATTTCACTGTGCTAATAAAAATATAAGAATAAATAAATAAACAATGGTGGTCGCCATAAAAAATAGAATAGGATAAAATTATAATCACACATAATACCCCTGGAAACTGAAAAAAAATCCTCAAAACAGTTCCTGTTTTTCATGCATGTTTGGTCAAAACAGTTTAGAGGCTTAATAGATCTGAGAATAGATTTAGTTGAACCTGGAGGTTTAATAAATCTGAATAAATTTAGTTGAACCTTGAGGTTTAATAAATCTGAATAAATTTAGTTGAACCTTGAGGTTTAATAAATCTGAGAATAGATATAGTTGAACCTGGAGGTTTAATAAATCTGAATAGATTTAGTTGAACCTGGAGGTTTAATAGATCTGAGAATAGATTTAGTTGAACCTTGAGGTTTAATAAATCTGAATAGATTTAGTTAAACCTTGAGGTTTAATAGATCTGAGAATAGATTTAGTTGAACCTTGAGGTTTAATAAATCTGAATAGATTTAGTTAAACCTGGTGGTTCAATAGATCTGAGAATAGAATTTAACTTCAATAATAATATTCAATACTTCCTCTTCTCTGACAGAAGGAAATTAGAAACATTGAAACTTTTTGCACAACTATTTACATTAAAATAGCATGATTTCTTTTGATTTATAACCATGTTTGACCCCCCCCCCCCCCTAGCAAAGAATTCTGTAAATGCGTGTAGAACTAAGGGGGGGATATGCATGTAATACTAAGGGCCCCATACGCGTGTAAAAATAAGGTAGGGGTGGGGGGTATGTGTGTAGAACTAAGGTGGGAGATATGCGTGTAGAACTAAGGTAGGGGGGCCGGGGGGGGGGGTAGGGCTTGTTTACCTTTAACTGTGACGTATTAGGACTCTTAGAAACTGCTTTAGAATTCACAAACAATGATACACAAGATAGGCTCTCCTACCATGTTTAATGTTTAGGATATATCCGACCCTACATAATCTTTGCAGCAATGACCAGCCAGCCTTTATAGGAGCACTGTGCACTTAAAACTCTTTACTAATAGATGCAACTAGGAGATAATGGCCTACACTATAAAAAAAATATGCAGTACTCTCTCGGTGTAGTTCCTGGCCTGTAAATTAGTAAAGGGTTATCGTACATTAGCACTGTATACACTGCAACCTCGTTATCTTGCCACCCAATATTGTAGACCAGCTTAGATATTTCAAACTAGTAATTCTGTTACAACAATATAAGCTTGAAGGTTTACATCATCAGGCTGCAAAGATATATGATTAAAATTTGAGTTTGTGGCAAAGAATCAATTCCTTTACTTTAATTTGACGTTATTAAGGAGCACTGGTTTGTTAAAATCCCTAAGAGTTTACAAACAGTTGGAATGGATGAAAGAGAGCTAGTTATGTACAATACAATCTTCCCCAGACTTCAGGTATGTGCGTACACTATACAGGGTGTACAACAAAAACTTGTATGTTTGTAAAACTGATATTTATTTTCTGTAAGAATCAATTTGATATTTAAAAGAAACAATTTGATAAATGATAGCTTTAGAAATAAAACCCTTATGAATATACAGGCAGGGACGATTTTAATTAATTTGAAATAGGTCACTAAACGACCTACCACCGGTTCAAATCTTAAATCAACGTTATCAAAAATATACATAGATTCACGGGGAATTGAGTCAGTGTTTTAGAATCTGAAATGACTGTTATGAGGTGGTTCAGAGACCTCTCTTACAGCACTTTTTCTAGAAATTAAGATCAGCTTAAGCCAAACACTTTCTTTGCAATTTTAATTATATTAAATCTGAACTGCTTGTTTCTTGACAAACAATATCTCAAATCCTAAAAGGTTTTTTTTCTGAATTCTTATTCTATGAGGTTTACCCTAAGATGAGATTTTAAAAGCTTAAACCCGAGTAAAACCCGGTCTTTGCGTCTGCTGTGACCCAAGTAAAGCTCAAATCAAGACACGGGTTTTGGATGGCCTTGGGTTTAGTAAAAACCTACCATCTTGGGTTTTTTTCTCTTAAAGGCTCGAGTCTTCAGCAACATATGATTGTAAATTTCGTAAAGTCTTTTATATTTTATTTAAAATCTCGTGAATTCCAAGGTAACATGTTTACCGACTTAATGTCCCGATGGCAAAGTTAGTGGGTAAATAATTCTGGACTTTTTATGTTCGCCATCGGTTTGTCGGCAACTAAATGTTTGCAGGGATTATTTGTGGTGTCAAATTTTATTAAATATATAAAATAAAAAACTATGAAAATAATGTATCTACATAAAGTTTGAACTTTCGAAATTTACATCTCCTTGTCACAGCTGATCTGACGGCATTCTGTCTCCTACAGAGAGAAAGCTTGCTAAACAGTCTCTGATTGGTCGAATCAGAACCAATCCTGACTTGGGTTCTATCTAAGCCCGAGTTTGGGTTTTACTCGGGTTTAAGCTTTTGAAATCTCATCTCTATACTAGAAACAAAGTAAAAATGTTTTTCGAATTGGATTTCTCTCGCATAATCTCTTTAAATTGGTTTTTAGGTCTTGCTTTCTACTTTATTTTATGATTCACTTAGTTTACTACAGTCCAAAATATATTTATTTATTTTTTGTAAAGAATAGGTAAAGGGGAAAGGGTTGTTTATGTGATGCGGTATTTATACCGCACAGAAGCTAGTTTTAATTGTAAATAATAACAAAGATTTACTTTTGTAGAATGATCGTAATAAGAACAATCATAATTGCTTTATTACTTTAAATCTTGTTCTATTGTTAGTCCATCTGAGGCATTTCTTTATCTTCTTAAATTATCAAGTAGTAATAAAACAAAAAATTGTAATTTTTATCAACGATTTTGAAAAATCAAAATTTCTAAAGCAAATTTTTTAATTTCTGACCATCAATAAACCTATCCAGGGACCTTGCGAGGCCTCTAATGCGATGAAATAAAATGTAAATACGGGTTTAAACAGTTAAAAAAAGTTATGGTTTTCCCCCCCCCCCTGAAATTAATCAAAACCCCCATTCCACTTTTCTGTTAGTTCTACTAATTAATTAATGATTATACAGGGTGTCGCAAGAAACATGACAGTTGCAATGCATAGTTTTGAATTGTCTTCTTCCATAGACTGTGTTAGATGTTTAAGACTTTTTGCAGTTTATTTTATAAAAAGAATTTTTTACTCAAAATATTTTACTTTGAAATCAATTTTACTTTAAGACGCCACATGACTTTTTTATTATTCTCTTTGGTATAAAACAACTTAACAAATTATGGAAGAATTGTCATTTAAAAGAATTCACCAGCTGTATTGTTTTGTGAGACAACCTGTACCTTATTTTAGTTATATTTGAGTGAAACTCTGGACGAGGAAATCAAAGTTGATTTACCAATTCCGATCATTTACTTTTCAAGGTAAGGGAACTTGAGAAACATATTCTAAGAACGTTAAAAATAAGATTTCCCCAATCCTGATTTCATTCATAAAAAGAACCCCCCTCCTCCCCCCCCTCTCCGAGTTGGTTAGCCCTTTAGCCCTTTAGCTCCGATTAGTTGACAGTTTAGCCCTTTAAATCCTATTATTTGATAGTTTAGCCCTTTAGCTCCTATTAGTTGACAGTTTAGCTATTTACATTCTATTGGTTGATAGTTTATCTCTTTAGCTCCGATTAATTGACAGTTAAGTCATTTAGCCCCGATTGATTGACAGTTTAGCCCTATAGCTCCGTTGTTGACAGTTTAGCCCTTTAGCTCCGATTAGTTGAGTCTAGCCCTTTAGCTTCGCTAAGTTGATATTTTAGCCCTTTAGCTCCGATTAGTTGACAGTTTAGCCTTTTGGCTCCAATTAGTTGACAGTTTAGCCCTTCAGCTCCGATTAGTTGACAGTTTAGCCCTTTAGCTCCGATTGATTGATAGTTTTATGTCTTTAGCTCAGGTTTTGACAGTTTAGCCCTTTAGCTCGGATTAATTGATAGTTAAACCCTTAAACTCCTTTTAGTTGAATTTTCTTTTTTAGTTTTCTCGGAGACGGTGTTCACGACTGCTTAGTAACAGAAAATCTTTGTGCAAGCCGATATTTCCAGGTATATCTTCTTCAATTCAGACAATTCAGATTAAACAGGTTAAAAAGATTAAGAAATACAATCAAACATAAAGGATGTTAAAAATGCGCGTCTTGTGTAGAATCTATATTTTTTTCACAACCCTTTAAGCTTATTTTATTTTTTCAATATTAAAAATAAATCTATAATTAAACTAAAAGTTGTTAGTTCATCGTTGAAAAATACTACAATCTACCACCAATTATATTAAATGTAATGTAAATAATAAATATATATCTTTTTTTCCTTTCCTTTTCCTTTCCCTTCCTTTTCCTTTCCCTTCCTTTTCCTTTCCCTTCCTTTCCCTTTCCCTTCCTTTTCCTTTCCTTTTCCTTTCCTTTCCTTATCCTTTCCTTTCCTTTTCCCTCTTTTGGAATTGCATGAGAAATATTCCCACAACCTCTATTTTTGGAGGTTTTTAATTCTGTATGTTTTTGTTATATTTCATGAATAAATAATTACTTAATTAATTTAGAAAAAAATAAGTTTCAAGACAAAGCTACCACAGAGACTCAAATAAGGCTTGATTAATACTTATAAGGTTTTTGTACTAAATGTTTCACAAATATACAAATTCATACTTCCATTTACTTTCCACGCACCCCTGACCCTTTAGTAAAAGTAAATTTAACCTAAAGTCTGACCGCGTCAACCTTGTTGCACCGGCTAGTCCTATTGAGTGTCTACTCATTTACCCAATGTCCGGGCGATACAGTACAAACTGGACCGGAAAGGTTGACCCGGCTCGGAAATTCAAATGTACTACGGCTGCCCGTGTTTCCTTACGTTATGCCGAAGAGAGAAGATATAATTGCGAAAAACGACTTTAGAACCAAATAAGAACGTAAAAATTCTTAGATTTTCTCTGAGGATGCTAATTTTTAATCTAATCCCTGTATCTTTGCAACAGAATTCATATTTTAAAATATCTAACGGTATTGGGTTAATTGCAAAGATATAAGGATTGAAACAAATCACTTGCGTTACCTAAAAGCAAAATCAAAAGTCATTTCTCAAAAAAATACAATTTTACACTCTTTATGAATTATTTACACCAATAAAAAATCATTTCCATTAAGCAGTAGAAGTTTATGAATTTTTTATTATTTCAACATTTTACGAGCATAAATATTTTAATAGTTTAAATTCGACTCAATTTATTACCAGAATTATGTTATATGTATGACCATTATAATATTTTAAAAAGATATGATTTAAAATTGTTTGAATAGGAAATGATTTTATTTTAACGATATCTAAGTTTAGATTATTTTATTTTATTTTTATTGTACAAAAGAAAAATGACAACATTTATTAGTAATTTTTCAATGCTCGTGTTTATAGAGGCTTACTGAATTTTCCTCGGGGGTCCTTTTTTCATTTTAGTTTAATTTTGCAAAAGGAAGTAATAAACGGAGTGATTAATATACTGATTGTACATTAATCTTCTTTTCGACAATAAAAGTAAAAATAAATCTGACAACAAAGTTTTCACAAACTGTCAAGAAATATTACAAACCTTACATATTCAGTTCATTTATTTTAAATACTTACGTAAACATTTTATTTTTGATTTATTTTAAATACTTACATAAACATTTTATTTTTTATTTATGTTAAATACTTATAAACATTTTATTTTTTATTTATTTTAAATACTTACATAAACATTTTTTTTTCTATTTATTTTAAATATTTACATAAGCATTTTATTTTTTATTTATTTTCAATACTTACGAAAACTTTTTATTTTATTATTTATTTTAAATACTTACGTAAACATTTTTTAAAAATTTATTTTAAATACTTACATAAACATTTTATTTATATTTATTTTAAATACTTACATAAACATTTTATTTTTTGTTTATGCTAAACACTTACGAAAACATTTTATTTTATTATTTATTTTAAATACTCACATAAACATTTTAATTTATATTTATTTTAAATACTTAGGTAAACATTTTTTAAAAATTTATTTTAAATTCTTACATAAACATTTTATTTTTTGTTTATGCTAAATACTTACGAAAACATTTTATTTTATTATTTATTTTAAATACTCACATAAACATTTTTTTTATTTATGTTAAATACTTACGAAAACATTTTATTTTATTATTTATTTTAAATACTTACATAAACATTTTATTTTTTATTTATTTTAAATACTTACATAAACATTTTATTTTTTATTTATTTTAAATACCTACATAAACAGACTAGACAGGAAATGGAACTTTTTCCTCACATAAAATGTTTTTTCTTCAATCCATATATTGTTGAAACCTGGTGTCGCAAAGCTAAGATATTTCTACCAAATCAAATAATTAATGTTTACAATATCAAAATATAGAAATCCAAAATTAGGTACTTTTGTTATTTTTAAGTTTTTAAAATTCGTAATCTGGGCCAGACTAAATCTAACAACAATAGAAAAAATGAGTTGTGACATAAAACAGCGAATAGTTGGGTTTTAAGTAAAGTGTAAGTAATAATATTATTAAGAAAGTAGGTACTAGTAATCCCTGTCTATTTGTCTGTTCGTTTATATTTCCAACTATAACTTATTAATTGATTGATTCGCCTCAAATTTTGTTTGAAATCTTGGTAGAACCACGAAAATGTTGATGCTTTAAAATAAATGGTCAAAGAAAATTTGGCTGCCGGGCAAAGCTGGGTTCCCGAGCTAGTACAGTAAAAACAGTGTACAGTATAATTTTCTAGTGTAGTATGTACTGTATACAATTAGGTTGACCGTGATACAACTAAGCTGTACAGTACAGTACAGTGTAGTATGTACTGTATACTATAGATTGACCGTGATACTACTAAGCTGTACAGTACAGTACAGTGTAGTATGTACTGTATACAATTAGGTTGACCGTGATACAACTAGGCTGTACATTACAGTACAGTGTAGTATGTACTGTATACAATTAGGTTGACCGTGATACAACTAAGCTGTACATTACAGTACAGTGTAGTTTGTACTGTATACTATAGATTAACCTTGATACAACTAAGCTGTACATTACAGTACAGTGTAGTATGTACTGTATACTATATGTTAACCTTGATACAACTAAGCTGTACAGTACAGTACAGTGTAGTATGTACTGTATACAATAGATTAACCTTGATACTACTAAGGTGTACAGTACAGTACAGTGTAGTATGTACTGTATACTATAGATTGACCTTGATACAACTAAGCTGTACAGTACAGTACAGTGTAGTATGTACTATATACTATAGATTAACCTTGATACCACTAAGCTGTACAGTACAGTACAGTGTAGTATGTACTGTATACTATAGATTAACCTTGATACAACTAAGCTGTACAGTACAGTACAGTGTAGTTTGTACTGTATACTATAGGTTGACTGTTATACTACTAAGCTGTACAGTACAGTACAGTGTAGTATGTACTGTATACTATAGGTTGACCGTGATACTACTAAGCTGTACAGTACAGTATAGTGTAGTATGTACTGTTTACTATAGGTTGACCGTGATACTACTAAGCTGTACAGTACAGTACAGTTTAGTATGTACTGTATACTATAGATTATCATTGATACAACTAAGCTGTACAGTACAGTACAGTGTAGTATGTACCGTATACTATAGGTTGACCGTGATACTAATAAGCTGTACAATACGGTACAGTGTAGTATGTACCGTATACTATAGGTTGACCGTGAAACTACTAAGCTGTACAGTACGGTACAGTGTACTATGTACCGTATACTATAGGTTGACCTTGATACTACTAAGCTGTACAGTACAGTACAGTGTACTATGTACCGTATAATATAGGTTGACCTTGATACAACTAAGCTGTATCTGTACAGTACAGTATGTACAGTGTATAGTATGTACTGTATATTATAGGTTGACCGTGATACAACAAAGTTGGCGTATATGCGAGCAGCAATGGCATCTCTGGCAAATGTTCATGGTATCACATTCTCCTTCATGAAGAGTTTAGGTAATACAGGGTTACCCACAAAGAATGAGACCTAATGACGACCTAATATCGATGAAAAATATAATTTTGTATCAAGTGTATTAATTGGACTGCAGGCGTAATTTTATTTATTGAGCAAAATGTTCGATTTATAACGGTACGGGACGGTACGGTACGGTATTCACTCCTGTATGCCGATTCCATTAGGGCCTAGTCCAATCAGGGTTCAGTCTTGTGTTTGTTGTCTCTAAACCAATAGAAATAGTATGGCGGTTACGTCTATCTTTCTATCTATCTTATTATCCAATTAGAGTTATGAATCCTTCAATCGGTTCTATCAGTAAATGGAAATATTTACTTCTACTGAAACGATAGTGATAACTTAGTCTGATCATATATCATTTGTTTTCCAATACAAATTATTTTCAGTTAGGGTTTCTCAATATTTAAGGGAGTGTTCGCGAAAAATGAAAGGGGGTATAGGCTTAATGCGATAAAAAAGCACTTTTGCTCGCTACTAATCTTACTTCTATCTGTTGCGTCTATAATGAGAAAAATGTTAAAAACGACTCACACCGAAGAACGCAGCGTCCATACAAATTCGGAAAGATGTAACATTCAACTCGGACGCGTAAACAAATCAATTTAATTCCAAACAAATCATTCAGATATTACAACCTATAGTCATCGATTATTTTTCGACGCACACTCCCTTTAAATAACTTGGGAATTAATTTATTGGGGATTAGATGGAAATTCTCTTGAATCCACAACAACAGTGCTTTTCTAAATATAATATATGATTATATTATATATTAAACCTCAGTTCATGTCTTTCATTTAATGCATATTGTTACTTTAAACAATAAAGTTTGTTATTGTTTACAAAAACAAGTTTATACACAGCTGTAAAAGATATTTTTCTTTATCTGACCTTATTGTTTGGAATGTGAGATGTCCTGGTTAGTTTAGATAGAAATATTTCAAAGTATATAGTTCCTTTATCAGCAGAAGTATATTCACATTTTTATGATGCTTTTACTGAATATAATCATAGGCGTATACAGGATTTTTATCCGGGGGAGGGGGGGGGGTTACATTTTTTTATTTATTTGAGAGGGCTCAGTACCCTCATTGACCCAGAGAACCCCCTGGAAACCTTAGGTTTTATTGATCCGGCCTCCCACCCCTGTATACACCTCTAATTATATTATAAAAGAATATTTCTGAATTATTTAGGAGGAAAATCAGCTTTGCTGAAGGAATTCCCCACAATTCGTGAACAGGTATATATTTTGTATTCATGAACAGGTATATATTTTGTACTCGTAAACAGGTATATATTTTGTATTCCTGAACAGGTATATATTTTGTATTCGTGAACAGGTATATATTTTGTATTCATGAACAGGTATATATTTTGTATTCGTGAACAGGTATATATTTTGTATATACGTGAACAGGTATATATTTTGTATTCGTGAACAGGTATATATTTTGTATTTGTGAACAGGAGTATATATTTTGTATTCGTGAACATGTATATATTTTGTTTATTTTGTATTTTTACCGAATTTTATTTAAAACTTTTCCATCACAAAAAAGGATGATATTCGAAGCCTTGTTATCAAAACTGGGATAATTAACTAACTTTTATTCGAAAATTCGAAACTTTTAAATGCTTAAAAATTATTTTTAACGTATAGTTAAACCTGGTTACTATTTTTTATCATTATTCTTTAGAATTATTTTAGACCTAGCTCTCATGGTAGAGTAAATGTTGCAAACAATTTTCTAAATAAAAAAAAAGTGTGTCACCAATATCAATCTAAACCAGCATTTTGTTGACTTAAGGTAAACGAAAAAGCCATGAAAGGAAAATATTTTTTGTTCAGTTTTATAGGAAAAAGAACACTTGCCACGAATCCTAATTTTCTAATCGCATATATATTTTATGTGGCAAAACTTTTATATTCCTAACTATGAAACCAGCTGTTATAGTCAAAGTTGGAAATATTAAAGATTTATGCCATCAAGTTGCAAAGATATAGGAATTTTACTTTTTTGGCGGTTGTTTTGAATGTTTTAAATAGAAAATGTAGTTATTATTATCATTATTATTATTATTATTAATAAATATCAGGAAGAGAAGGGAAAAGAGTTATATCCTAACAATAGAACCTTTTATATTCTTGTCTCGAGTGTAAACAAAAGCTTTTAATATCGAAGAAATATGGAAATCTAAAGAAAAATCGAAGAAATATGGAAACCTAAAGAAATATCGAAGAAATATAGAAACCTAAAGAAATATCGAAGAAATATGGAAACCTAGAGAAATATCGTGTTTCCGATGAGTTATTAACTATTTATAACACTATTTCATAGTTTCATATAAAGTATATTTTAAACTATCTTAAACTATCTTAAACTATCGTGTATTTTATCATTCTTACTCACTTCATCGTGAGTTTCATAATGAACGTGCTATAAAGTAATCATCGTGCTATAAAGTTAAATTAGCTGTATATTATAGCACCGTGCTATAAAGTAATCATCGTGCTATAAAGTTAAATTAGCTATACAGTATAGCACGTGTTCTATAAAGTTTTGATTGGTTCCCATATTTTCTCCAAAAAAATTAGGATATTTCCAAAATATTACTTTTCAATTGAATTATCAAACACAATCAGTTTGCAAAGATATATGTTCACTGTTATTTAAAGATTATTGAATAATGTATTGTTATCCAATATTGAATACCCAGTATTATTGTTTACATGCGTGATAATTGGACACTGGACAGCTTTTCCAATATTTTGTTTTGTTATGAAGATTATATCTTTTCTTTTTTTTTACCTCATAATTGTTTTCCATTACTCCGGGCTTAATTATTTTCTATATTAAGATATATTAGGATAAGAGTAGAAATGGTGAGGGGAGAGGAATAACGGGAAGGGTGGGAGGGGGGGGGGGTGTTAGACCAAAAATTTGACTCAAAAGAAGTCGGCAAGAAAGAAAAGAGAATGTTTGCCAGGGTCACAGAAAAAATGAAGAAAAGAAAAGTATATCCCGATCAATTAAAACACATTTACGATTTTTTTTATACATTCCCTATAACGATCTTAAAAGCTTTTAAAAATTTCAAATTCTCTTCAAACCCATTAAGCTTTAAAACTTTCTAAAGCATTTCTGCATATTTTTTCCTTTTTTTCGAACCGAGCAAGTTTTCAAGTTTCTTTATCATTGAAATATAAAGATACATGAAGATTGAGGTTAAAGTTAGAAACTAATTATTGGAATTTTCCAAAAGATTTTAGGTAATTATTGGTTGATCTTGTTCGGATAAAAAGTTAAATAACTGCCTGGCGTTGCCCATGAAATTGTTTTAAATCGAATTTTAAAAAAAACGTTTGACTTTTAAAGAAAAAAACTGTTTTAAGTTATATAGGCTTTCTTACTCCCAGGGTACTTTAAGGTTCCATAAAGAAATTTCAACCAATTCGGTCCAGTAACATACAATGATACAAACAAATATATAGGAGCATGAGCGAAAAGCTTCAATATATAAAATAGATAAAGGAGGTAGCAATTCTTAATAAAAAAGTTATAATTGTTTATATTAGATTCTTTTTAATCAAAAATAGCAGAATAGGTTTTTTTCCTCCAGAAATTGCTTTTCTGATTTTTTGGGTTCAGAAGATTTGGAAATTATGAGATGATTGGTAAATCCCAAATGGCTTAATCCATTAAATGGGAGACATTTAAAACTGTGGAATAAAAAAACGACTTTTAAACTCAAATTATGATTTCATTTCTAGTTTAATGAACATTAAACACAGAAATTGTTTCAATATGCAACTTCAAAACCCTCTTTCATTGAATAAGTTTAATTTATAACATCATACACAAACAGATTGATAAAGTGTCAATTTAGATTTAATTAATAATATCTATTTATGCAACTGCCTTGTTTTATAATACGGGACATTATATTTTTGCCAGGATTTTTACTTAAACCGAAAAAACGCGAAAATAAACTTGAAAATCTTCTGGGATATTATTTCTCATAATGTCCCAGGACAATTACGAGAAATAATATCCCAATATCTATAAATCTATATCTATAAATCATATGAATATGTATTTTAGGTTTTACCAAAGGATAAGAAGGTTAAAAGACAAGTTCAAAACTGTGTTCTTCCATATTTGATATACTTGGCTAAAATAAAACCAGATATTTCTCAACAGATTCAGGTTAGTTTAGTTTAGTTTAGTTTAGTTTAGTTTAGTTTAGTTTAGTTTAGTTTAGTTTAGTTTAGTTTAGTTTAGTTTAGTTTAGTTTAGTTTAGTTTAGTTTAGTTTAGTTTAGTTTAGTATAGTTTAGTTTAGTTTAGTTTAGCCTGTTTATAGTTACAAAGAGGGGTATACCTAATTCACAATCATACCCTTTAAACCTTAATTATTTCCGTAATGTGTAAGATATCCTCATTTTCTTGCTTTAAATCTGACAATTTCTGTTATTGTTTCTAGAGCAGAAATGCGCAAGTCACTTTCTGGAAAAGCCACAATTGAAAGTGATTAACTTTTAAAGAGAAGATGATTGATTTCTTACACATTCTTCGTCAATAAAAGCTTTTAAGGGACATGCTCCTGTATAAATGTAGATTGAAGTTACTTAAAATTACGCTTACAGTCCCTTTAATAAAGTTGTTTGTGCAGATAAAAAGCAATATTTATTTAGGTTTTGTCTAAATTTCACAAATTCCTGTATAAAGTATACGCGGAGCTCCAGGTAGAGTAAACAACTTAGAAATTGAAAATAAATAAAGAAAATGTTTTGTAAACTTAAAGATTTCAGACTCTTTGGTGTAGTTCACCATTTCTAGCTGTCTACCCTTCTTTCTAGTTTACTAGATTGAAAAGTACAAGGGGTATAAAAAAACATCAAAGATTGAATATTTTCGCATTATTATAGATTGTACATCGAACAACGACAGAGATTTAAATTTGAAATTCTTACAAATGCACTGGTATTAATTGAATAATAATTATCAAAGAATGAATCTTAAATTAGTAAAATATATTATGTTAATGAATCAATGACTGTATTCATGTATAAATGAATAAATGAATAAATGAATAAATGAATAAATGAATAAATGAATAAATGAATAAATGAATAAATGAATAAATGAATAAGTTTTTTTTTGAAATTACTAGTCGCTTAATATAATTCTATGATATCGTTCCTAGACATTTGATAGTTTAAACTATGCAATCTGCTAGACCAAATTTTGAAATATCAAAAGTTTACATCATCTTGCACAGAATTAGGGATTATAAAACTATAGCTTGTGGTTTGTGGCCAGTAATCAGTTCCTTTATCAAAATTAGGGTTTTACATCGGAATTCCGTTGCGCAGAATTGCGTCCAACTGGTCTCGAATTGTGCGGAATTGTGCGGAATTGCGCGAAATTGCCTGGGATTTACAGGGCTCGCAATTGCGTTTTTTACATTTTACTGTGACGTCAGAGAACAGCTTAGTTTTTGTGAAAACAATAGCAAAGGTTGTAAACTTGTAAACAAAACTAAGTGAACTGTTTACTAATTGTTTTTGTTTACAAAAAAACTAGTTCTAGATCTGATTCTCTCGTTCACAGCGATCCAAAGGTTGCAAGGCTTTCACGCAAAAATTGTTAAGTTGTCCCACTTACGTCTAGAAAACATGCAGGTGCTTTGATCTTCTAAAATATATGTATGGCAGCAAAACAGAATAAACAGTGAGTTGAAATCAAATGTCACCCGCGACCTTAAAAGGGAGAGACCGGCTAGACATGGTGGTTGAGCTGAAAGTGCAGTATTGTTGAAAAAAACTTTAGGATTTATTTATTTATTTATTTATTTGATACCAATGAGACATTTCTACGTTGTACAATTTTTAAATATGAGCGTAAATTCGTTTGTTATATCTCACCTGTTGTTTCAGTCAGCAGAAGAACGTTTTTATACAACTCTTAAATAACATGAACAAAACAAGAAACAAATACTATTCTTCAAACTAGTTTTATGTATACAAACATGTTGAGATAAATAATGAACTTACATTATTGAAAAAAGTTACTAAAATTAATTTTAAATCTTGCAGATTTATGAATTTTTTTGGGATTTCGATAGTTGGAGGTTTTCTTTATTTAAATTGTGAAGACGACATTTTTAAGAAATCTGCGACTAAAACTTTAGAAATAGGAAACAGAATAGTGATAATGAAATAATCCACATTACGGTTTTAGTATGGCTTTAATCGATCATTTCTTTTAAGAAATATGTTTCTAAATAATTAACAAATTAGTTTATAATAATTATCTTTACATGTTTTTTTAAATAATTAGGCTATTAGGGCGCTCCGTGCCCATCTTCTATTTCAACTTTTAATTATGGCTTTATCTCTGAGCATCTTCTCTTAGTACATTATAAAACAAAAACAAAAAAAAGTTTGCGGATTTCATAATATGTTTTCGCGCATTTTTATTTTACAAAAAAAAAACTTTTAAACACAACCTTTTAAAATTTTAATCATTCATAAACCTTTCCTGAGCTGAAAACTTTAGAATGAAATATCCAATTGTCAGGTCAATTTGCTTCTCTGGAGTTTAAATTCATGTGGAGAACAAGCAATATTTAAACTGGATATTAAGAAAAAGAGTGGTTTAAGCCTTAATCCTGATATCCACCATTCTAAAGTTTTCAGCTCAGGAGTCACGTGAGGTCCCACACAAGATTTGGGCCCGATCGGTTCAGCCGTTTTGGCCTTTATTGGATACAAACAAACAGACAGACAGACAAGCTTTTACATATAGATTGTCTGACTCCCTTATCCTTGTTTATTCTATTATTAACCAGCAGGGAAGGCTATGATTGATAAAGAACCAGTTTTCCAATAATAGATAAATAGTAAACAAACAAAAAACAAGTCTATATAGATTATTACCTGACAGCATCCTTGAAAATGATATGAACTTTTTTCTTGAATTTGATTAGGAATTCTTTTATAACAAGAAAACCCCCTCCCTTCCTGCCCCTGGAATATATGTTTATCTTAAAATCTTAGTACTCTGCAATGCTGATTGACTGGCAAGGATGTGGTTTCGATCTAGTTAGCAATGATCTAATGTGGTGCTTGTATGGATTCATAAAGGTACTTAATAGTTAATCTTAATTTATATAATAAAACAAGACATTCGTATATATATACATATGTTGCGTATAGCCGGCCAAACTTTTTTTGTGGCGGGGGTGTTATAGGCTAAAAAAAATTCTAATTTTTTTCAATATTTAAAAAAAAAATTTCCACGGGCAACACCGGTCCTTTCAAACTAGTATTCTTTAAAATTAAACAGATTAACCTAGAACCTAGAGACATCGAAAGAATTTAAAAAATGACACAGATATTTAGTCTTTTTCATTAAGTAAAAATATAAAGCTCTATAAACCTTGTTCTGCATATTTCCTATTTTATTTTTACAATTACTGAGATTCAGGTATAATAGTAAAAAAAACATAAAAAAATTTTCAATAATTGATCTGAAGTAATTCTGTTATGAATTTGGAAGGTATAATTGATCGAGATGGTGCCTGTATAATGTACAATTTTGCAAGAATATAAATTTTTTATTTCTGACATTCAGAGATTTAAAATAATATATCAAGGAAGGGGGTATGATTATAAGATAAGTGAAATTACTAAATATTGAGGAATTCTTTAATACCTAAACCAATGATCGAATGGAGGCCTTATACCGCACTAATTAATTACTTATTATTTACATATCATTTATTTTGCTATTCATGTTCATCCTAAACAATATCTGGTAACTTTTAAGGAAGAAAAAACATCTTTATGATTTTTTAAAGGGACTGTACGCTTATTTTGAATTTATAGAGTGGCATGGCTGCTTCATTTTCGGTGCCTTTAAATATTTTAAAATATGCCATATTTAGCTTCATACGCGAACACCCTTACATATTTCCCGAATTAGAATTTCTAGAGTTAAACATTTTAAGGAAATTTATTTTCTGTGTTTAATATCGTAAAATCAGAAAATGCATGAAAGGGACAGACCGGCTATTTAAGGTAGTTGAACTGAGTATGCAGTGTTGTGGTCATTTGAGACATATAAAACTTTTGCTTGATTATTATTGAAAAGACGATATTTGAAGAATTTGTAGAAATCTGCGAACAAATTCATAGAAAATAAGATAATGATAATAAGATGATAATAATGAAAACGAAATAATTGATGCTAGCATTCATTTATTGGCAAATTTCTTTTGAGAAATATGTTCCTAACCATCTACTTAGTTTAATATATAATTTTTACTTTATTTTTCGTCGTCGTTCTTTAATAACTTTAAAAAACCGGTTCTGAAAACGTACCCACCCAATTCATGAACGTCGACTATACACTCAAAATCAGTAATTATACATCTTGGAAAAGTTTTATATGTCTCAAATCAATCCTAAAGAATTTGTCCACAACTCTGCATACTCATGGTTTAACTCTGCAAATGAAGGGTCACTTGAAATTACGTGGGGAGTCCCTTTAAAAACTCATGAAGATGCTTTTTTCTTTCTTATTCATTAATATTAATGAATTAATTACTCTCCTAACTAATAAATATTATTATGTGTAGAACCTGCCCGAGACAGGAGAGATGATTCATGGGTTCGTGGAATATTCTTTAGGTAATACAAAAAAAATATAAAAAGGGTGTCCCAACAAAATATACATGGTGTCTCTGAAAAAAAGTGTGTGTAAGCTTTTTATATTAAAAAATGTTCTGAAATTGGGGGTCGTCAAAAAACCCTTTTGCTCAAAATAGGCCTAAAATTGGAAAAAGAGCTGGAGGTCTATTTTCCAAAGATTTTCAAAAAATAATTCAATCAAAATTTTCTACTTAGATGGAATAATAAGCTCGTTATGAAAGTTATGGAGGAACACTTTTTAGTAAAAACAACACGTTTAGTTGGCGGAAAAGCTTAAGGGCACTTTTTTCAGAGACACCCTGTATATATAAAGGGTGTCCATAAAATGGTTTATGCCTGCAAGGGAACTTCCAAAACTTAAACAGTAATAGAATTTCCTACCATTATAATAAATGATGTTTGAAAAATTTGATTTTATATCTATTGGTCTCAAAAATGAAAATCAGTTTAAAATTGAGGCTCTGACATCAACTGAAGTAACTTTTTTAGAGACACCCTTTAGAATTATGTTGGTTGTCGCTTAAAAGGGTGATAATGAGATGATGTCAAGATTGAGTCCTGATATATTCTAAAAGAATTGCGTCTTTGTCACAAACTTAAATTTTCTAATCCTTACACATATTTGGAACATGTAAATCTTTGATATATCTATTATTTGACCTAGCAAAATTCATAGTTTAAAATATTTTAGGTCTACATCATTAGGTTATAAAGATATAGGGATTAGAAAATCAGAGTTTGTGGCAAAGACTCAATTCCTTTGTTTGAGATTTCTTTTACTTATCACTTTCTACCTCTAGCATGTTTAATAAGTACCTCGACATTACTTGATATTCCCGCCAAAACTTTGAATTATCCAACGACATAAATAGTTTAAATAATGTCAGTTTTATATGAATAATTATTTTTAGTCACATACTGGGACTTCTTAAAGAGCGTACTAAAGGTAAAACTTTTTTATCATTGAAAGCTTCAAAAATAATGTTTGTAATATCTTATGTAGATGTAAATATAATCCGTCCTGGTATAGTTTATCCTGATCCGTATTTGTATAGTTTATCCTTTTCAGTCCTGGTATAATTTATCCTTATCTGTCCTGGTATAAATTATCCTTATCCGTCCTGGTATTGTTTATCCTTATCCGTCCTTGTATAGTTTATCCTTATCCGTCCTTGTATAGTTTATCCTTATCCTTCCTTGTATAGTTTATCCTTATCCATCCTGGTGTAGTTTATCCTTATCCGTCCTGGTATAGTTTATCCTTATCCGTCCTTGTATAGTTTATCCTTATCCGTCCTGGTATAGTTTATCCTTAGCCGTCCTGGTATAGTTTATCCTTATCCGTCCTGGTATAGTTTATCCTTATCCGTCCTGGTATAGTTTATCCTCATCCGTCCTGGTATAGTTTATTCTTATCCGTCCTGGTATAGTTTATCCTTATCCGTCCTTGTATAGTTTATCCTTATCCGTCCTGGTATATTTTATCCTTATCCGTCCTGGTACAAATACAAATTTTGATCTTATAAGATAAAAGGGACCAGGTTAAAGTTAAAAGAAAGGTGGTATAAACTGAAGAGTTGATCGCGAGCAATATTAGTTCTATCTGATGTCCCTGTCTCGAGAAATTTATATAAAAATGTGTCAAAGTTATATCCACAGAAGCATAGATTAGAATAGAAGGGAAATAAGACAATCCCTCGGTATGACTTTGTTCAGTCACTTTGTTCCTGAATAGGAGTTCAAAGTGTACAATCAATGTAAATTTGTTCACAAATTAAATATCACATAAATACAGTATGATCCCTGGATATATCTGTTAAAACTTCTTCTTTTTACAAAAGTTGTTAAATTTATTTTAAACGTGTATTAGCTAGGTGAATTAAAGTTATTATTTGATCAAATATTAAAACGTAAATTTCTTAGCTGTGAAAGGAATACGTACAAACTTGTTAATATTTGTTGCTCTATCACTATAGTTTCAGTAGAAGTAAATATTTCCATTTACTGTTATAGCGACGATATATGGATTTATCTCTAATTGGATAATGAGCTAGATAAAAAGATAGATGTTATCGCCATGCAATTTCTATTGGTTCAGAATAGACAACAAACACATGGCTAAACCCTGATTGGATCAGGGGCTAATGGACTCGGCATACAAAAGTCTATATAGCTATATAGACTTTTTTGTACTACATCTTGTTTAAAAAGAATTTTCTTATTTTACATAAGTAAGCAAAAGGGTGAGAGTAAATTTTGAATTGCATGTTTAGAAACCCCATTGATATTTATAAAAATTCAGATTTAGTAAAAATATTTTCAGATTTATTCATGGCTCGATATCATCCCTGTAATAAGATAAGGGTTTCCAAACTTTTGATTATTATTTTCTAAAAATGTAACAATCTTGATGATTTTATGTTCTTAAAGATATAATGATTATAAGTAAGAGTTTGTTGCAAAAACTCACTTTCTTAAAATTTTCTTTAAAATCCTTAAATATTTAGTCCTTTGGAGACACATGCTCCGACTTTGATATCCCGGAGGACTCGGACTGGGCGGCGGAGTTAATCAAGGAGGGATTTACACTAGAGTTCATGAAGAATGCAATTATCAGGTTTAGTACAGAGGGGTTTGCACCTTACAGAACCTCTCCTCAAGCTTTTAAAGGGACTGTGAGCGTAATTTCAAGTGTTCTCTATATGCAAAGATGGTATTGCCGATTTTAAACAATCAAAATGGTTATACTTTTAAAAGGCTCTAAGCTCTATCCATAGACACAGTGTTTTGTCCTTTAAGGACTCATCAGTATGGCTCTAATCATCAGATTTTTGATTTTGCAGTTGACGGGGCTTGAACCATGAATCCTTAGATTATGAATCAAACACGCTAGCCACTGCTCCACCAAACCCTGATGATTTGGTAATGAAATAGGGACCAGAGAGCTCAACCAACTCATTATAAGTTGAGGGCCTTGCATAATGCTAATTAGTAAACCTATTCATTACCACAGAGAACTCAAGTTTAGCGGACTAAACGAGTATATATATCCATAGACACAGTGTTTCGTCCTATTAGGATATATATATATATATATATATATATATATCTTTTTGAAAAATCGTTTTTTGCTAATATCTTTGATCAGAAAAAAGTGCTATATAATGTTATCAAAGAAAACTTGTCGAGAATACATTTTTTAATAAAGCCATGGGCGTTTACAGGGAGAGGGTTCAGGGCATCCCACAAGCAGACTTCTCTGCATTTTTAAATAAGAAATACATTGTAAAATGATTTCTTTGATTTATTAAAAATTCTATGAAAATCTTCAATTGGAAGAATATCTAATTGTTTGAGATGAAGAATGAACTTCTTGGATATCTAGATCATGCTTAAATTTATAAAAATCTTTTTACTTTCTAGGCCTGTGTTATGTTTGAAGAATACTCAACTTCTGATGGATTGGTTTCACAAAATAACTAGCGGTATAAAAATCCGTCATATAAATATGGAATTGTGACCAAAAATCCCACCAATGGCATTGCAGTATACTTTTCACGTGATACAGAAAAAGACACGTGACAATAATACTGCATTGTCATTGGTGGGAGAACTAGTCACGTGATACGTAAGTAATAATTATATTGTCAACTATATCTATTAAAAATTAAAAGTTATTGAATTCAAATAATAATAGGAGCAAACCTAAGTTACTTAGGCTCCTCTGGGATATCGTCGTTTTAAGATTGGTTGCGTATTTGCTGAATATGATTTGTTTAAGCCTACTATTTTATACAAAATTTAATAAATATAAATTTTCGTATAAATTTGACACAATTTTATATCAATTTATTCGAGACAGGAACATCAGATAGAACTCTTATGGGTCTCCATCAACTCTTAAAATGCTTGGGTTTCAGCCTATACCCCCTTTCATTTTTCCTCTATAGTCCCTTTAAGGAATTAAAGAAGTTTAGTCGCTGAAGCTAAGCGCTATCCCATCCAAAAGTTTTGCCCTTAGATCCTGTAATTGAATATTGAAACTTTTGAAAAATCTTGTTATCTCAATAATAATATACCATTTACCCTCTAGGATCCCCGGATGAGCCCCCGCCCCCTGAATCTGAAATATTTAAATCTGAGACGTACTCCAACTTTATCTACCTCTACATGAAGATAGGGACCGAGGTTAACGTGTTCTCTCATCTAGGGAAGGTTCTCTTTATGTACATGAAGGAGAGGACAAATCAAGATTTGCATTTTATTCTAGCAATTTGAGTCTTTGTCACAACCATCTGATATTCTAATCCATTTATCTTTCCAACCCAGTAATGTAGACCTTAGATTTTTCAAACTTAAAATTCTATATTTACACCGTCAGGTGGCAAAGATATAGGCATTAGAATATTCGATTTTGAAGCAAAGACTCAGTTCTTTTTACAGATTTTTTGGAAAAACTTTTTCAAACAATAAAAACTTAAACCATTGAATACGGATACTTTAAGAGACCCTTTTAAAAAAGAAGTCATGCTCGATGCACAAGGGTATCCTTCAATGTTCATCTGGGCAAATATTACAAAGATATCATTGTCAATTTCCATTTCTGGTTTTTCTCTAGCAAAGAAACTTTTGAAAGTTTTTTTAAAAAATTATTAGAAAAAAATTATCCCAATTCAATAGTGGTAATCAGATTATGATGTCAAGTGTACTGTTGTGAATCAGATAATAATGTCAAGGGTACTGTTGTGAATCAGATAATGTAATGTTGTGAATCAGATAATGGTGTTAAGGGTACTGTTGTGAATCAGATAATAATGTCAAGGGTACAGGTGTGAATCAGATAATGATGTCAGGGGTACTGTTGTGAATTAGATAAAGGTTTCAAGGGTACAGTTGTGAATCAGATAATAGTGTCAAGGGTACTGTTGTGAATCAGATAATGGTGTCAAGGGTACTGTTGTGAATCAGATAATAATGTCAAGGGTACTGTTGTAAATCAGATAATGGTGTAAAGGGTACTGTTGTGAATCAGATAATAATGTCAAGGGTACTGTTGTGAATCAGATAATGGTGTCAAGGGTACTGTTGTGAATCGAACATACAACTTTTGAATGTAGGGATAAGGAGTTTCTTTAAATTTCTTCGTCATCAATCGATTTACAGATTTTATATAACTTTGAATTAAATAAAAGGATTTCTTCAGAACCTTATACACTACTAACCTTAAAATTATTTAGCTTTTATTTAAAATTATAGATTATCATTTTCCCTTTTACTTTAAAAACGATCTTTTAGGTAAGATTTAACGCTTTAAAAAATGTTTTTAAAAATTTTCTGATTTGTTTTTGAGCTGCAGGAAGCTATGTTCTCTGATGATGATCCAGATAAAGAGGATGAGAGTGAAGAAGAAGAAGAAAAAGAAGAAAAGAATGATCAAACTTGTGCTATGGTGGGTCCAGATCACGGAGTAAGGAATAGAAGGGAGATATAACTGACGCGGTTCACCCTGCCATATGATTATACAAGCTTTGCAGACGGTACTTCATTTATATAAGAAATATTTATTACCGCGTGTACAATAACCTATTTTGAATATTTTTTATACAAATGGAGTACCCGTCTGCAAAGCACACATAATCATATGGTAGGGCGAACCGCGTCAGTTATATCTCCCTTCTATTTCTTCCTCCCTGGTCCAGATAGAAATCCCCCCCCCTCCCCCCAACCTCTTTTGGAAGGAAATGAAAATAAATTTCCGCCTCAAACTAGACATGGAATGAAATCTCTGCCACCAAACTGAAATTTTCTAATATCTACTTCTTTGCAACCTCATTGTGTGAACCTTTGATATTCTAAATTTAGATGTTTGATCTAACAGAATTCACAGTTTGAAATATTTAAGGTATCCGACATTAGGTTGCAAATATATAGGGATTAGAAAATCAGAATTTGTGACAAAAAAAGAAGTCGCAGCTTGGAAAACCAAAGCTCTGATACCTCAGGTTGCAACGATATAAGTATTAAGTATCAGAGTTTGAGGCATGTGTTCAGAGTTACTTTGTAAAAGATTTATTCCTGCTAATACTATTTCTCTCTTTAGGTTGATTCTACCCAAGAGAACGGAACGGAAAACAGCGGAGAAGCTGAACCCAGAACAACAGATCTTGACAACCCCGGAGAAAACGGTACTAATCCTTCTACAACCCTTGAGTCGGAACTAGAAAGATTAAAAGAGAACCTTGCTTTGTGTTTAGAGAATGTGAGAAGTATATCTGAACTAAGGAACGGGAGTGAACAGTCTACAGGTGAGGAGGAGCTGGTTCAAGACTGCAAGGAGACCCTGAACAAGATCTCAACCCTAGCTCCGGAGCTGTTTCCTCAATCTAAACCCGCTGAACCTGAAATGACAACTGTAACATCTATGTATGGAAAAGTTTATAAAGTACGAAAATCCTGACATTTTCAAAATTTTAACGTGTTTTTATTTTATTTTAAAAAGACAAAAAAAATTAGTAAGAGTAAAATATTTTGTTAAACAGCTTATTTGAAAAGAGAGTTATTAGAGAAAAAGGTTATAAAAAGATGATCCTATATACAAAAATCCAAATTCTGTATAAAAGTTACTGTATTATGTATACTTCCAATACCTTTTCAGTACTCTTTTTGTACATTTCGTGTACACTTGTAAATTTAAGTATACTTTATGTGTTCACTTTGCGTACACTTTATGAACAGTTTCTGAGCCCGAAATTTAAAAGAGTATCGTTGAACGAAACTCCCGAGTTTCCTTTTTGGGGTCTTGGCAATTGTGTAGATTTTGATTAAAGAAATTTTAAAAAATTAAGAATATGAAGAAACTTAATAAAATAATATTTCACAACAAAAATATTGATATCCACAAAACTGCCTAACCCCATTCTTGAAACCCGGGTTTCAAAACTGGTTTTCATAACGATACCCTGTCTTAAGTTTTGGGCTCTGTGCACCTTGTGTACATTTTTATGTACAAATTGTTGACACTTTATGTACATTTTTTGTATATCATTGTACACTTTATGTACACTTTATTTCCACTTTCTGTACACTATATGTACAGTGTTTATATTTTGTAAATGTGTATAATGTACGCTGAAGCTGTGTTGACATGTATGATGAAAGTATTTAAATCCTAAAACGGAAATTATAGATTTAGGCGGAACTTTACCTTTGTACTTCCGGTCACATCTATATCAGTTTATATCCCACCTTAGATTGTGTATATCCAACCTTAGATTGTTAATATCCAATATTTATATTAGTTTATATCTAATATTTATATCAGTTTATATCCAACCTTATATTGTTTATATATCCTATATTTATATCAGTTTATATCCCACCTTAGATTGTGTATATCCAACCTTAGATTGTTAATATCCAATATTTATATTAGTTTATATCTAATATTTATATCAGTTTATATCCAACCTTATATTGTTTATATATCCTATATTTATATCAGTTTATATCCCACCTTAGATTGTGTATATCCAATAATTATATAAGTTTATATCCAATATCTATATCAGTTTATATCCAATATTTATAACCGTATATATCCAACCTTATATTGTTTATATCCAATATTATATCAGTTTATATCCGACATTATAGATTGTTTATATTTAATATTTATATCAGTTTATATATAACCTTATATTATTTATATCCAATATTTATATCAGTTTATATCCAACCTTATATTGTTTATATCCAATATTAATATCAGTTTATATCCAACCTTATATCGTTTATATCCAATATTATATCAGTTTATATCCAACCTTATATTGTTTATATCTAATATTTATATCAGTTTATATCCAACCTTATACTGTTTATATCCAATATTTATATCATTATATATCAAAACAATTAGATTGTTTATATCCAATATTTATATCAGTTTATATCCAACCTTAGATTGTTTATATCCAATATTTATATTAGTTTATATCCAACCTTAGATTGTTTATATCCAATATTTATATTAGTTTATATCCGATATTTACGTCAGTTTATATCCAACATTATAACAGTTTATATCCAATATTTTATCAGTTTATATCCAATATTATATCAGTTTATATCCAATATTTTATCAGTTTATATCCAATATTATATCAGTTTATTATCCAACCTTATATTGTCTATTTCCAATATTTATATCAGTTTATATCGAACCTTAAATTGTTTATATCCAATATTTATACTGGTTTATATCCAATAATATCAATATGTATCTAACCTTAAATTGTTTATATCCAATATTCATATCAGTTTATATCAAACCATATATTGTTCATATCCAATATTATATCAGTGTATATCCAATATTTATATTATTTTGTGTCCAATATATATATCAGTGTATAATGTATATCCAATATTTATTTTAGTTTATATACAATATCTATATAAGTGTATATCCAAAAGTTTCATCAGTTAGATCTACAATATCTATGTCAGTTCATATCCATTATTTATAACAGCTCTTTACAACACCTTTATATTAATGTCTTTATCCCATATTTATATCAATTTATATCCAATAAGTAAATTAGTTTGTATAAAAATCTAGATTTATATTTCCAAAATAATGATTCAGAATTAAATCCAACGTTGAAGAGAATGGCTAAAACCTTTCTAGGAATTTAGATAATTCGCTAGATTAACAAAACCACTTTCCAACCACACTAACTATACTGTTAATTTTAAACCTTTTTATGTATTCACAAGGTAAACTCTTTTTTCTAGATTTCTCATATTTTTCAACTCCATCCCTACTTTAACTCCATTTACTACAAGGTTCTACAAACTTCATTATCTATTAATAAAACTCTATTATCTATGTAAATCTACGTTTTCTTGTTCTTACAGGGCATCATATTTAAATTCCCCTCTTGGGTTACTTTTCATTGAATTATTATAATCATATTGTTAAGGAGGTTTGAGGTGAAACCTCCATTAAATTTTTTTAATAATTTTGTCTTGGGGTTTCCAAAATGTGGTCTGTCATTTTAAACCCTTAAAACTAATAATATCTAGTATCTACATCAATTTTCTACCACAAAAGTAAATCAAAGCTTGGACATTGGACAAAACTAGAAACGTTCAACAATTTGTTTTATACACACACTTCTGGTAGTCATTAACTATTGGAAATCAAGGACGATTTTTAAGCAAAGAGAATAGAATATATATTAGAGGGGAATTTAGATAATCCCTCGGTATGAATTTTTTCAGTCCCTTTCAGCCTGAAAGGGAGTTCAAAGTCTACAAATCATGTAAATGTTCACAAATTATATGCAGCAGAGTACATTAATACAGTGTGTTCCCTAGACTATCCATTTCAATTTCGAATTTTTAAAGCTGTTAAATAAACTTTTTTAAATGAATTAGGTGAAAAAAACATCATTTGATTTAAAGTTTTAACGAAAAATCATCGTTTGTAAAGTGAAAGGCATAGAGTCTTTGTGAAATGATCATTGGTCAATTATGAAACCAGCCTATTTCATAATTTGGTTTTTTTTAATATTAATTTTAGATTTTCTATAAAATGATGTTCCAGGGCCCAAAAGGTTATATAGCGCAAATATGTGAAGTACAATGGAAACAGTACAACAAAATGGCCGTTTTACACTTTTTTCTGGTTAATTCCCCTCTAATATATATTCTATGCTCATTGTTTTTAAGTCGTCCTCTAATTGTCACGTGACCCTCCCTGCACCTTATTAATCTAAATCTGACCTGGTCAGACCGTGAGACAGAGAGAACAATTGAGCAGTTTGATAAACAAATGGATCAGTACTGCAAACTTTATTTCGGTAAACAAATCAAAGTTTAATATTGCCTTCAGAGGTAATCCCCCTCAAAGAGACTATATCATTTACAATGGTAACCGATAAAATGTAAAATCTGTTGATAAATGAACAAGATATTCTTATTTTTCTCTTTAAAAGTGACTTTTGGATTTAACCGGCAGAGACAATACAAATAGCAAAGCTTTTTAGATTAAAAAATGACGATTAAAGGTTTAAAGGGTGAATCGAACACACCACTCTATAAATAAAGGGTCCCTAAAAATTATGAGTATTTTATCTAAAATTTTAATTTTTAATTTTAAATTATCAAGATTTAACCATATTTCACTTATTGAAGAGCTATTGTGAAGAATGTTGTGAATTTCTAGTACAGGGTTTTCTTTGAAACATGACAGTTTGTGAATAGTTTTCTTCCTGTTGTAATCTGGAACGGATTAGAATTTACGTATATATATATATATATAGATATATATATATAGAACATGCGGCCAGCGCTCTATATAATGAATCAAAGCAAAAGGGAACGGCAGTGCACAAAGAACCTTACTAGTAGAAAGAATTATAATACTAATATAATCTTCTACCTTAGGTCAAGTGCAGCTCACAACTCTAACCTATCCATAACTCAGACTATTAACATAACATTAACATAACATAGCCTGATAAACATATTCAACTCTGAATAGCTAGTTATAGATATCTATCTTAGCATAGATAGGCAAGG
Source organism: Eurytemora carolleeae (assembly GCF_000591075.1). Taxonomy (NCBI): domain Eukaryota; kingdom Metazoa; phylum Arthropoda; class Copepoda; order Calanoida; family Temoridae; genus Eurytemora; species Eurytemora carolleeae. The sequence continues at coordinate 57,765 of NW_019397345.1, forward strand.
ATATATAATCCTACATAGCTAAATACAATATATAGCTCCGCAAAGAAATATCTAGCTCTACATCAACGGACTAGAATATATAGTTCTACATAGCTAAATACCATACATAGCTCTTCAATGCTAGATGAGATAAATAGCTCCGTAAAGCTAAGCATGATAAATAGCGCTGTAAAGCTAAGCAGGATAAATAGCTCCATAAAGCTAAGCCGGCTCCTTGGCCCTGCAAAGCTAAATAAGACAAATAGCTTTGTAAAGCTATTTGTATAAAGATGATCCTTAGCTCCGCAAAGCAAAATTAAATAGTTTTATATAATTAAGCAAGAAAAATAGCTTAGTAAAGCTACTTATAAAAGATAACTGATTCTAGATTGTTGAAAAATATATCAATAGCTAAGTAACTAAAATACCATAAAAGTTGCTAAAGCTTTATTATAAATAACGACGGATTAGAGTTTGTGGCATTGTTTATCTCTGATCTCAAGTAAGATAATCAATGCACGCTAGATAAAGTTAATAGCTCCGCAAAGCTAAATAAGATAGCTCTATAACGCTAAGCAAGACCACTAGCTTAGTAAAGCTATATACAAAGATAAATAATTCTTGATTGATTATAAGTATATTAATAGCTAAGTAATTAACAATACCGCAAAGGGTTACTAAAGGCTATAATGGAGATTACGACCACCCTACCCCCAGGGGGTGGTGACCATGAAGACCATGGGGCTGTAGTTCGGGTCCTGCCTGCTGTTGATGTGTCTGAGAGACCTGTAGATGAAGGAGGGAATGATCTTGATGAAGGAGAGACGGAGAAAGGTAAACCCCAGAAGTGGGATTACAGAGGAGACCCGGATGATGTCCCTGGCCTCGAGGATGAAGAGAATGAGGCTCCACCAGGGTTGGGGGCAGATGAATCCTCATCAATTGAAAATGAAGGAGCCTTAGAGCAGATACAGTATCCACTGAGGGATCTAGGGAAGATCATGGAACAGTTAGGGAACCTAAGGAAGTACCAGGCCGCCTCTTCAGCATAGTTAGTGTTCCGCTGGAGTACAGAAGGTGGAGCTTGGAACCGAATATCAATCTCCTAAATATAAATATACAATTATTACAATTATTAAATTAATAAATATGAACTAAGAGGGTTAATTATTCCGTTTAAATTCTACTGTAGACCGAATCAAACTCGGGGTTTACAACATTCCATAATAAGTTTTGATTTCAAAGTAAAATAAATTGGAGGAAAAGATGTTTTTTTTAACGAAATAAACTGCAAAAAATCTTTAATATCCAATACAATATATAGAAGTAGACATTCAAAACTATTTACCAACTGTCATGTTTCGTGGGACACCCTGTATCTAAACAATTTACCAACTGTCATGTTTCGTGGGACATCCTGTATCTAAACTATTTACCAACTGTCATGTTTCGTGGGACACTCTGTATCTAAACAATTTACCAAACTGTCATGTTTCGTGGGACACCCTGTATCTAAACAATTTACCAACTGTTATGTTTCGTGGGACACCCTGTATCTAAACTATTTACCAACTGTCATGTTTCGTCGGACACCCTGTATCTAAACTATTTACCAACTGTCATTTTTCGTGGGACACCCTGTATCTAAACTATTTACCAACTGTCATGTTTCGTGGGACACCCTGTATCTAAACTATTTACCAACTGTCATGTTTCGCGGGACACCCTGTATCTAAACTATTTTCCAACTGTCATGTTTCGTGGGACACCCTGTATCTGAACTATTCACCAACTGTCATGTTTCGTGGGACACCCCGTATGTAATCAGATAAATTTGCTATTTTCATACTTGTCAGTAAGATCAAAACCAGAGGATCTACGAGGTTACAAAGTTGTACCAATAATATCACATAAATTTAACTTTCTCCTTGTGTTTTAGTTTTCAGTGGATAAATTACATAATATAGTAGTCGGCGTTTAAATCTAAACGATGAAGACGAATTTTTTATTTAAGTTTTGATTTTTAACAAACTTTCTTCAAAGAGAAACATCTCTCCTTGTTGACATGTTTGTGTTTTTCCATGCTGTATAACCCTATCCCAGCTGGGGCACTTGAAAAACAGGATACGTGGAGGGGGGGGGGGGTAAATTTTACCACCCCCCCCCTTAAATTTTCATGTTTGATGTCCAAATATGACAAATGATACACCATTAGAACGCTCTTGTGCTCAACTTTTAGAATCTTCCAAACAATCGGACATTTGCAAAAATCTAAATTTTTCTTTGAAAAATCCCGTTATATAATAAAAATGTTTGCAAGAAAAACCCAAAAATGATAAAATATACGTTTTTGAAAAGCCCTTGGCCAAGCCATTTCGAATATGCAAATTTTGCAAAATTTTAAATAACCTGATTTAAAAAAAAAAACTAAAAATGTGCAAATTTCTTTTGACGGGTTTTATGCAAACAAAAATGGCAAAATTTTCTTTGTAAAACTTGTGCAATTTATTTCCTTATGTTATAGCCTGGTTTTCCAAGAAGCTAAAAATTATCAAAATCTCAAATTTGACGACAAATAAAAGTGGGTCAAAACAAAGATTTAATTTGTTACAGGAAAAAGTAGTCATTCAGGCAGTGCGCCTGAGGACTCCGGCAGTTGGTATAAAAGCCCGGTTTTAGACTTAAAGGGAGCGCTATGGGTATTAAGGAAAAGTCAGAAAATTTTAACAGCCTCAGACCAATACTTGTTGAGTTTTGTAATAAAACTACTCCCAGCAGGAATGGTGTTAAAAGCTTGGTAAAAATCAAAATTCAAACAGAAAGTTTTCTTCATTGTATTGATAAATACGCCGACGACTGTACTGATCTTAACCTAGGAAATTCAGCTTGTGAACTATTTGAGATTAATATTGCTGAACCTACACAGCACTTAGAACCAGAGATACGGTAACGCAATATATATCATTAGAATTTTAAACTTATCAAATAGTTGAGTCGACGCTATAGACCTGGGAAGCTCTCTAATCTCTATTAACGGTAATATAGCCGTTAATTCTTAATGCCTAACAATATTTTAGTAGGGTTGGGATGAGTCTATAAATTAACGGATTTCATGGTTTACAGAAAATTGCCCAGGCCTAGTCTTCGCAACAAACTCAGATGTTCGAGTACCTATATTTTTGGCAATCTGATGATATGATAAAAACCTTTGATACTTCAAACTTAGATTATTCTAACATAAAGATATAGGGATTAGAAAATCGAACAGAATGATTGTCGTCTCGATCTTTCTTTAATTTCACATTTTGCTTCTGTTATATCACTGTGAAGGCTCGATTAAAATTTAAACATTTAGAACAAAGACAACAACTCTATAGGGAAGTATACCGTAATATAAAGAAGCATACTGTGTAGGATGGGAAAAGAGGAATTGAGGAAGTATTGGAATATAATGAAGTATACTGTATAGAGTGGGATATGAGGAAGAGGAAGTATACCGTAATATAAAGAAGTATACTGTGTAGGGTGGGAAAGAAGGAGGATGAAGTTTACTGGAACACAGGGGAAAGTGAGTCCATCTGCCTAGGTAAAAGAAAAAGAAAAAGAAATAATTTCTTTGATCCCCATTCCAATACGATTATATTGATGGTCGTCTTCTTTAAAAGAAACAAAAAACCTTTGATTAATACAGGGTTAGCCACAAGGAATTATACTGCAATGTCGACCTAGAACTCTTTCAATATGATGATGGCAGAATTAAATTAAGTCTTTTGTCCTAAACATTTTCTTTAAATGGCTTATTTATCGATTTGACAAATAACAAAACAAGTTTAAAGTTGCAAGGAAGCATAATTATACGGAAACATACACTATATAGATTCTTTACAGATGTCTCTGAAGTCTTGTCCTTTTGTGGCTAACCCTGCAGTATAATATTCCTTCCTGAATAATACGAATATATAAATCTTAAATTTTTAATAACTAGAAATTCAAGGCGCTTCGCGCCCTTCTTTCTAGCCTTAGAGGGCGCTTCGCGCCCATATCCTAAATTAATTGTGAACATGTTCTCTTTGTGTACATCGTAAAACAAAACAAAAATAATTCGCAGGTTTTGCGCAAATTGCGCAAAATAAATAGCGCAAAACCGCGCAAAACTCATTGCGTTTCATGCGCAAAAATAGCGCAAAAGTTCGCAAAAATAAAATTTGCGCGAAAATAGCGCAAATTTTGCGCAAAAGATTTAGCCATTTCGTGGAAACCCTATAGTAAAGAAACCACTTAAAAACTTTACAAAACAAAACATTTTTGCGCGTACTGTATTCGACGGTACTATACTGTCGACTGTACTGTTACAGTTACACTGTATATAGTCAAAAGTAAAACTCCTTTCATAGCAATAGAAAAGAAGTTGGGGTTAAAAACTTTTAGACTTCTGTTAAATTAGTTTAATTTGTTCTTGCCGTTCATTCTATCTTAATTCATTGAACTAATTTAAAATAGATTCTTTACATTTCATGATTACATACGGTGCAAGGTAGGCAATTATATCAACACAATGAAGACGACTTTCGACTTCAATTTTGATTTATTTTCAAGATTTTACAGAGAATAGATACACAAAATTGGAAACAAAGAGAATCTGACAATTAAAAAGCTTCTCTTTAATTACTTGTAAACTTGTAATTCGAAAAAAAGCTTGTTAACAATTAAAACTTTTATAAGAAAAAGTCGTCTTCATTGTATTGGTATTATCGCCTGCCATCCTAGATGATATTAATGTAATTTATTATTCCCTGCTACTTTAAACTTCTTTGTTTCTTTCGTTTTTTAGTCATTATATACGCATTTAGAAGACTGTATTCAAGACAAAAGATTTAACACAACATAAAAGATCTTTACAGACTTATTCCTTGTGAGAAACTGTTCATTTTTATCTTAGAACCCCCTTGAACAATTGGCCTCAAATTTAGTTTAGTTTCCAAGCAAAGCTGGGTGCCCAAGCTATAGTTAAAGAATGTGTTAACGAATTATTAAATGTTGCTTCTGAAAAGTTGAGTCAATGTTCATACTGCGTACAATTTCTTTTTTGATTTATACTCGAATAATGCGTTTTCTTAGTTGATTTATACCCGAATAATGCGTACAATATCTTAGTTGATTTATACTCGAATAATGCGTACAATTTCTTAGTTGAGTTAATACTCGAATAATGCGTACAATTTCTTATCCCAGCTTTCTCTTTATGCCCACAAACTTTCTACTTTCCCCGCAGATCAATATTTCTAGCTCTCAGCTGTAGTATACTGTTATACAGGAATAAAAAACAAACTAGTTTCACATTCTCTTCTCCTTGCTCTCATACTCATTCAATTCAAAGCTCAGCTTTTTGTATCTTCGTTACCGTATCTTTGAAAGGAATTGAGTATTTGCTACAAACTCTGATTTTTCAATCCCAATATCTTAGCAACCTAATGCAAATATATTTCAAACAAAATTCTGATCAAATAATTTAAGTTTGAAATATCAAAGGTTTCCACCATCCGGTTGCAAAGACTAAATTATTTTGAAAACGAAATTGCATACTTTACATATACTGTTAGAAAAAATCGTAATCTTAATCAAAATTCGATATTGCGAATGAAAAGTTCGACTTTCTTTAAACAGTGTAATGTTTAAAAGGCAATAAGCCATTAACTAAATTACCATACACTTGAATTACTTGTCAATGTTAATTCTTTAAATAAGTATTAAGAATGAAAAAGAACTCTTTCTTGGTAAATTTGTGTTAAAAAAGTAAAAATACCAAGTTTTACAGATTTGAACTGGTTCAGGATTGAAGAAAAACCAGCTCAGAGCTACGGAGGGAACTGTTGAGGAAGAGAGGGAAGAGAGGGTAGAGAGGGACGGGAGCGAGGGGGAGGAGGAGGAGGGGGAGGGGTTTGAAAGGGAGCGAAGTGAGGTGTACGTGAGGGTTGAAGAGTACAATAAGTTTATGAATAAGAAGCATAACATGGATACAGATTACAGGTAGGACATTTTATTCTCTTAAATGGACTGTAAGCGTGATTTTAAGATAAGCAGAGATGTCGATTCCTGATTTACAATGGTGTTCTCAAAACCTTTGTCTGATCAAGTATGAATTAGATATCCATGATTTTGTTTACTTAAACTGTTTATTTTCATTTGTGGTTTCTCTGCAAAAGTGACTCAGCATTTCTTGCGTATAAGAAACAATGGATAAACTCACAGAAATAAACATTTTTTAAGTCAGAAAAACGACTTTATTTTTCACAATTTTGACCGTTTCACGTGCACCGATGTCAAACTCGCATTGCCATCTGTGCACAGATGCTCTCTTGAAATCCCGTTAATAATAATAACTCTCATTTTCTAATCTTTAAATTTTTGCAACACGATGTTGTTTAGAATATGGATCCTACTAGATCAAACCGTTTAAGTTTAAAATATCAAAGGTTACATTAGGTTACAAAGATTATAAGATTAGAGTTTGACGCCTGTGTTCTATTGCATCCAAGAAAATCTGCCATAAATTGAATTGAGAGAAAAAGTTTTTATAAAATAAAACTATTTTAGCGTTTCTAGTTTTCAAAAATATTCTTAAAAATCCGAAAAAATAATAATAATAATAATCATATTTTTATTTTTATTTTTAGAGAATATTTCCGGGACCGGCCCCGAGGCGAGTTTTTGACAAGAGGAGCAGCCATGTCTTCACAGAGCAGTGGGAGGGGGAGTCAAGAATATAATAGGTTAGTTCAAGTTAGTTCAAGCCAGTTCAAGTCAGTTCATGTCAGTTCAAGTCAGGAGTATAAAAGGTTAGTTCAAGTCAGTTCATGTTAGTTCAAGTGAGTTCAAGCCAGTTCAAGTCAGAAGTATAATAGGTTAGTTCAAGTCAGTTCAAGTCAGTTCAAGTCTGTTCAAGTCAGGAGTATAATAGGTTAGTTCAAGTCAGTTCGAGTTAGTTCAAGTCAGTTCAAGTCAGTTCAAGCCAGTTCAAGTCAGGAGTATAATAGGTTAGTTAAAGTCAGTTCAAGTTAGTTCAAGTCACTGCAAGTCAGTTTAAGTTGCAGTAGTATAATAGGTTAGTTCAACCCAGCCTAAGTCAGGAGTGTAATAGGTTAGTTCAAGTCAGTTCATATCAGTAGTATATAATAGGCTAATTCAAGTCAGGAGTATAATAGGTTAGTTCAAGTCAGGAGTAAAATAGGTTAGTTCAAGTCAGGAGTAAAATAGGTTGGTTCAAGTCTGGAGTAAAATAGGTTAATTAAAGTCAGGAGTAAAATAGGTTAGTTCAAGTCAGGAGTAAAATAGGTTAGTTCAAGTCAGGAGTAAAATAGGTTAGTTCAAGTCAGGAGTAAAATAGGTTGGTTCAAATCTGGAGTAAAATAGGTTAGTTCAAGTCAGGAGTATAATAGGTTAGTTCAAGTCAGGAGTATAATAGGTTAGTTCAAGTCAGGAGTATTATAAGTTAGTTCAAGTCAGGAGTATAATAGGTTAGTTCAAGTCAGGGGTTTAATAGGTTAAATTTGTAATCCAAGTTTTCTGAACCACAGGCTTGGACAGGAGGAAATCTATTATATTTTACTCCAGATTTCTCGGACCACAGGCTAGGATAGGACGAAATCTATAATTATATTTTACTCCAGGTTTCCCGGACCACACGCGCTAGGATAGGACGAAATCTATTATATTTTACTTAAGGTTTCCCGGACCAATGGCTAGGATAGGACGAAATATTTTATATTTTACTCCAGATTTCTCGGATTACAGGCTAGGATAGGACGAAATCTATTATATTTTACTCCAGGTTTCCCGGACCACAGGCTAGGATAGGACTAAATCTATTATATTTTACTCCAGGTTTCCCGGACCACAGGCTAGGATAGGACGAACTCTATAATTATATTTTACTCCAGGTTTCCCGGACCACAAGCTAGGATAGGACGAAATCTATTATATTTTACTCCAGGTTTCCCGGACCACAGACTAGGATAGGACGAAATATTTTATATTTTACTCCCGGTTTCCTGAACCAGAGGCTAGGGTAGGACGAAATCTAAAATTATATTTTACTCCAGGTTTCCCGGAGCACAGGCTAGGATAGGACGAAATCTATTCTATTTTACTCCAGGTTTCCCGGACCACAGGCTAGGATAGGACGAAATATTTTATATTTTACTCCAGGTTTCCCGGACCACAGGCTAGGATAGGACGAAATCTATTATATTTTACTCCAGGTTTCCCGGACCACAGGCTAGGATAGGACGAAATCTCTCTAGTGATAAATTAGTGCAGGAAAGAAGAACTCCAACTATACTGAGAAAAAGTAAGTGAAAATCTTAAAAGAAGAAAAAACTCCGAAATATTTTTCTTCTCTTTTCTATCACAGAAAATTAACAAATTGAGTAAAAAAAATTTACATAACTCATGTTTTTGTCTTTTTTATAATTGATATTCAGATCTTATCGGCGTTATGACGTTTTCTGGAATGATATATTTTGGACGAAAAATTTTACACTTTAGATTGGAATTTTCGAAATGTTTCAATTTTTTTATGAGTCTGGATGTGCTCCAACCAATACTTTAATAGCAATGGACACAACAATACCTCGAATGACGTCACTGCTAATTTTAAAGAATAATAAATTTCGCGACTCACTAAATATAAACGAACTCAAAAATTGAAAACTTGAATTAAAATTGCATTTTTTAGCTTCTCAAGCTTGTTAGCACAATCAATAGTTGTTAAATGTGATGATTTATAATTAATTATCAGTGACGTCATATAATAGATATCGTGTTCATTGCTGTAAAAATCGTCCCTGCCAACAATGGAGTGCATCCATAACATCTTAACCTTACATGGAACCTTGGTTTAAACGGACATATTTGCAGAGCTTGATGTCTGTGTGTATCTAATGTCCAATGTTGGAGTCCAGATGGAAATAGAGGAGGGGGCTAACTCAACCGTTACAGATATCATAAACAGCCTTCATGGAGAGGAGGAACTAGGACTCCCTAGAGCAGGAGGAGTACAGGTAGTTCAGTTTATCCGTAGATCAGTACATTAGTAGATCAGTTGATTAGTTGATGGATAGATTAGCAGATCAGTATATTAGCAAATTAGTTGATCAGTAGATCAAATGATAAGTTCTATATTTCTATGTATAGAATATACCAAACTAACTTTATACCATACATACTAGCTCTATGTATATATAGGATATATTAGCTCTATGGATGGTTTCTCCTCTACTTGAAGTACAATTAAAACCTCATCATAAACCCTTTTTTATCCGGCGTGAATGGAATCATTTCCTCCAAAGGTTCAGCTCCGCAACCCAGGATAAGAAGGTAAACATTCGTTTCCATTCTGGTAATCCTCAATCATCTAAAGTTTGTAAACTCTCACTAAAAACAAAAGCTAAACCTTTCTAAAATGTGTTCTGGGCTGTAGAAAAGTATGAGTGAGTTAGTAAAAGAAAACTAAATTCCAAGGCGCTGTGACACTCTAATGTCGACCCAGTTTTACAATTGTGTACTTTGTCATTCTTTCTCACTTCATCCTGAATCTCATAATGAACGTGCTAAAAAGTAATCATCGTGCTATAAAACTTTTCAAATCGGTCTGGGTCTATGTGGATCTTTTATGAAACTGTTGTGTACTTTATCATTCTTCCTCACTTAATCGTGAATTTCATAATGCACTTGCTATAAAGTAATCATCGTGCTATAAAGTTTTGATTGGTTCCCGGATTTATTTCCTAAAAAAATAGGATATTTGTTTTCAATTGAAATGAAAATAAATTGAAATTACCTTTATATTTTGACTTCTGCTTTGTTTCAAAGCTTATTTGATCTAGAAATAATCATTGAAATAAGACAAGTACACAAACGTTTCATAAAATTACCTTAACGCTATTTTTTGTTTTTGAACTTAAATTTTCTCTTTATTTCGAAGATTCAAGTCTTATATTTTATTATACTTTGTCCCTCGCTAAAGCTCGGGAGAAAATTAAATCTAAAAAGACTTGAACCTTCTCCATAAAGAGAAAATTTCTGTTCAAAAACTTAATAACACTGCGAACCAAAATAACAGTGTTATAAATAGTTATTACAGTCTTTTAGAAACTCATATTGATAACGTAAACTGAGTTTGTTAGGCCTGTGTTTGCATATAAAATTGGGATCTTAAGATTAAACATAATTCTAAATGTGCGTTCAAATAAAGACAAAGTAGTTCAGTTATTTAGAATCTAATGTGGAACATGTTTTTAGCTTTTTCATCTTTATTGATTAATCTGCAATTTTTTCTGGTATAAAAATAAGTTTCTTAGGCTTGTGATGAACCAGTTTTATCATTACAACGAAATGTGTTCACTACCCGTAGGGATGAAATCCAGGTATAGGATCATATTATTGACTTCTGAATTTATATACCACCCTCTCCTCCTTTCGCTAAAACCTTTACAAAATATAAATCATTCTGGGGTTATCATAGAATCTGTAAAGTAATGCAGGGTTCTTATTTCTTGGCTTGATTTTAACTAAAGAAATTTTGGTATTTTGGTTTGTATTTGATTTAACATTAAAAAAATAAATTAAATTAAAAAATTTGTTTTTTTTTCTTCTAACAAATGTTGTATATTTTCAGGTGAAAGATCAGAAGATTCTGGAGCTTCTGTTCGAGGAAGCAAAGGAAGGGTTTAAATAATTCTTCATTAAAATGTTCAAATATATTCGCGAAGAATTTTGTTCAGGGTTCACTTTAAACCTAGCTCTTAAAATCCATTGTGCTTTCTATCACTCATTCTCAGTTCAAGCTTGATTTCATTATAACATTGCTACGAAGTAATCATCGCAATAATGTTGAATTTATTAGCTATTAAGGTTTAGGACTAAAATTTTCATTGTATCTCGAAGTTTCTCGGTCTAGATTGGATCTTCAGAGCTTATAGCTTGAACCTTCTCGATAAAGAGACAATTTCTGTCCAAAAACTCCTATCGAGCACTGCGAACAAAATTGTAAAAATAGTCATTCTAGTATTAACCAAAAGGAATTGAGTCTTTGTCACAAACTCTGATTTTCTAATCCCTATATATTTGCAACCCAATGTCGTAGACATCAGATATTTCAAACTATAAATTATTTTAGATCAAATAATTTAAGCTTGAAAAATCAAAATTTCACATCACAAAGATAAGACGATAAGAAAATTTAAGTTTGAGGCAAAGACTCAATTCCTTTATACAATAATAAAACATTAAAAANCCCCCAGTTTAAGGTTGCTGATATTTTCCCTACTAATCAGTACAATATCCTGACTGGACGATATCCTTGTGAGGTGTCAGATTATATAATGTTAGGAGGTATCCAGGCTAGATTAGAGCTGGGACCGTACGATATATCCACTCATACTCCATCATTTATCAGGTACACTTATGTACATACAGGGTGTCCCACATCAAATTAGACCGCGTCAATGGGTCTAATTTACGATTTGGAGGACAAATCAGAAAATTTAAGAAGAATAAATCATTATGAAAAATGTAATAAGGATAAAAGAAAATTTTATTTTGCAGAAAATGCTAGATTTGTCGAGTATTATGTGCGTATTTTGGCGCTAAAGATTTAAGATAACCTAATATGAAATGGGACGCCCTGTACTATAATATGTCATGTGCATAGTATAATGTATTGTCCAAGGTGTTCCATGAGACTTTCACTCTTAAAGGGACTGTAAGCGTGATTTCAAGTGACCATTCATGCAAATATGAACGATACGTTTGAAACCATCATCTCATCAATAATTTGGAAAATACTGTAGTTTGTCTAGTTGGAAAAGTGTTCGAATATCATGTTTTCCTGAAATAGAAATGCGCAAAAGTCACTTTTGGAGAGATACCACAATTGAAAAAAAACAGTTTTCTAGATTAAAAACATGGAAATTTAATTCATTCCTGACCAGACAAAGCTTTTACAGGTTCCGTTGTGAATCTTTGCATGTTAGGTCACTTGAAAAAACCGCTTACATTCCCTTTAATTACCAATTATATTGGATATAATCACTACTTTCGTGTATTATATTGGTCACCCTGGTACAATTATATGAACCGAGGTTATAATGCAGGGAAAGTTATTTCAAAGGTGTACGCATCTTTTGTACGGCAGTGTACTGTCTCAGGGCGGTAATATAAACACAAGACGGATGTCACAGCCTGACAGGGGATCCATCTTTCACATGAAAAAATCAATATTCTGGTCTTAGGAAACTATTATGCGAATTATCAAAATTTTCAAAATTAAATGCTTTTATCCTCCTCGGATACTAAACGAACACATTAATGCATCTATTCTTGTTTACAAATTCTACCCAGAGAGAACTGGTTTCAATATGTACGCAGAGTATACGCAACTGCAATTAACTTTCCTTGCATTATAACCTTGATATGATCCATTGTTTTACGTATGTTCCTGTATCTAGACAGAACCTGGAGAGGTTTCTTCCTGAGCACGCAGTTAGGAGCAGTGGAGGTATATTCTCCTGGTTCCCTTGGTCTCCCTCTAGTAAAACATCTCCAGAAGCCAGGCTTATAGAACAATTTAAGGTAAGGCAGAGGGAGGGGGTAGAGGATAGGGGTTGAAGGGGG
>NW_019397345.1:70450-78838 GCF_000591075.1 Eurytemora carolleeae
GCAAGATTGAGTTAGGGGTGATGGTTTAGAGATTTTGTTATAGTGGTTTTAAGGCTTTTTTTACAAATGGCAAGAAAAGATTAGACAAAGATTTTTTTTAATTATCTGTGTAGGCTATCCCGAGTAACGCGTCTCCTAAACGGCTTGTGAAGAAGTATTTAGAGTTTTGTTGGACTCTACCTTATTATGGAAGTGCATTTTTTAGGTAAATTAAATAGTATTTTTTATCAATTTTTTGCTCTGAAAGTTTAAAGTAAGATTGAACTTTGATATCTCCAGGATTACCCATAACGGAGGGAGACTTCAGAGACGACTGTTCGGAATTTTTTAAGTTCTTAGTTTTCGTGTATTATAGATTTTTTTTTTACCAAACCATTAAGTAAGCCAAGAACAGAAGACAGAAGTTCAAATCTAACATCCAGGTCGTCATATTTAACGATTTTTGGGTCGTCTTTGTAGTGTCATTGATATCATCCTTTGTGGATAACATTGTAGCATGCCTTCCAAAGTGGCAAAAAAAAATACTATTTTCAATTATCCCAATGGTCATGTCTTGCTGAAATTTAATGAATATTTATGATTTTTTGTACTTAACCTTTACTGAAAACTTATTTCGATGGACCAGAGGCAGCTTGCAGACTGATTTTATATACTGAGAAATCTGAGAAATTTTAGTGAAACATATTTGATATTTTTCATAGAATAAGTATTTGTAGGACAATCGAAAAAATTATAAATTGGCGACCAAGCCATTAAGATTAAAAAATCTGTTAGATTTACAAAACACAGACTCTAATATTAATAAAGTTTATGATTTAACCATGGATAAGCTAAAATAAGTAAAATGAAATATGCAACTAAATTTTATGCTCATACAATATTGGATTTATAAAAAAAAATTTAAATTATGAAAATTTGCATTTAAATCAAATTATCGAAAATACCGTGTGTGTTAATGATTTTTTCATTTTATACTTATAAACAGTGCTCAAGCTAAAAGATTATTAATTATTGTTTTCTTTTAAATATTTGATGGGTTTTTTGACAGTACACAAGCGGACAGATTATTTATTTTTATTTTTGTTTTTTTAGAACTGTTTCCAAATTTTGTTTATCTTATTGTTTTCTACACAAAAAATCTTTCGTGTATCATTAAAAAAAGTCCAATTTTGTCATGTAATTATTCAATCATACAAGTGCAGTTTGGAAAACGTAAAAATCTATTTGTTCAAATTGTTTGATTTGACAAAAATATTTGTATTGTCATTGATTATTGTTGAAATTACATAAATGTTCACAAAGGTTTATGAAATTGTTCATTATACAAATTATAATGAAAGGAATTGAGTCTTTGCCACAAATTTTGCTTTTCTAAACCGCATCTTTGGATTCCAATGTCGTAGACCTTAGATATTTCAAACTATTAATTCTGTTAGATCAAATGATAAGTTTGAAATATCAAAGATTCACGACATTGAAATCCAAAGATATAGGGATTATAAATTCAGAGTTTGTGGCAAAGACTCAATTCCTTTGTTTTTGTTTGTTTTAATTCCACACTATAGAGTGAAAAGAGCAAAGGAGTTCAGTTTTTGCCACAAACTCTGATTTCTAATCACGATATCTTTTTAATCCAATGTCGTAGAGATAAGATTACCAATATGGATATGTATAGGTTTATGAAATAGTTTATATCAAATTATAATGAAATACTGAACTAAACAACCTCAATCTAGATATAACTGGTATAAAGTTAAAATGTGGAATTACTCTCAACTCCTTCTAGACACTCAAAACAAAACTGTTGGACTGCATTAAAGGATTTCAAAACAAATTTTTTTCTTTTCAAAAACTTATTGCTCAATTTAAAATTAAAATTCAGTCAAACGTAAAATACGGTTTTTTTTCAGAGGACAGATAGAAACACCAGCTAAGTCCCTCGGGAGCCTTATTATAAACGAGGACACCGAGGTCCTAGTTGCAATCAACAGTACAGGACTATACGTCCTAGATCCGGTAATTAAAGGACCAGATAGTGTTATAATAGGACTAGGGTCTGAAATTCCATTTATTTATTTATTTATTTCTAGGACTAAATATCTCCATATTTCTAAATATCTCTATATATCTAGGTAGGGGTTGTAGTACTGCTAGGCATAAATATCTCTTTTTCTCTTGGTAGGGGTTTTAGTACTGCTAGGACAAAATATTCCTATATCTCCAGGTACGGGTTGTAGCACTGCTAAATATCTCTATATATATAGGTAGAGGTTGTAGTACTGTTCTAACTAAATATCTCTATATCTCTAGGTAAGGGTTGTTATACCACTAGGACTAAATATCTCTATGTCTCTAGGTAGGGGTTGTAGTACTGTTAGGACTAAATATCTCTTTATCTCTAGGTAGGGGTTGTTGTACTGCTAGGACTAAGTATCTCTATATATTTAGGTAGGGGTTGTAGTACTGATAGGACTAAATATTTCTATATCTCTAGGTAGGGGTTGTAGTACTGCTAGGACTAAATATCTCTTTATCTCTAGGTATGGGTTGTAGTACTGCTATGACTAAATATCTCTATATCTGTAGGTAGGGGTTGTAGTACTGCTAGGACTAAATATCTCTATATCTCTAGGTAGGGGTTGTAGTACTGCTAGGACTAAATATCTCTATATCTCTAGGTAGGGGTTGTAATACTACTAGGACTAAATATCTCTATATCTCTAGGTAGGGGTTTTAGTACTACTAAGACTAAATATCTCTATATCTCTAGGTAGGGGTTGTAGTGCTACTAGGACTAAATATCTCTTTATCTCTAGGTAGGGGTTGTAGTACTGCTAGGATTGAAGTTTGAAGAGCTGAGTTGGGATTATGCTAAACCAAGTCAGGAGAACAATGAGGATTGTCTTCCTTGTCTCTTTATCCAATTCTGCGTTATTGAGAACGGACGGAGGGTTTCAAAAATCCTACAGGTAAGTTGCTAACCACTGAAATAAATTGTAGAATACATAAAACTGTGGAATACGAACACATCAGTTGAGCAATCTTATGTGAATTAAATGCTGTTTTACAGCTAAAATTTTACAAAGAGCTTTAACATCAAATTATTAAGTGAAATGTGTCTGTGTATAAAGTGCATAATTGCTGTGTTTCTTGTTCATTGCACTATTGCAGCTCATACTTTTAGCAGAAACAATCGTCTTCTCTTGTAATAGTCTTTCGGGTCTTACTGTATTACCCTGGTTAGTACCAAGATTATATCTAGGTGTTCTCAAGGCAAGCAGTTCAAATGGATTCTCTTTTCTCCGGGTTTGTCAAGGATATAAATGAAGGATTATATCTAGGTGTTCTCAAGGCAAACAGTTCAGATGGATTCTCTTATCTCCGGGTTTGTCAAGGATATTAATAAAGGATTATATCTAGGTGTTCTCAAGGCAAGCAGTTTAGATGGATTCTCTTATCTCCGGATTTGTCAAGGATATTAATGAAGGATTATATCAAGGTGTTCTCAAGGCAAGCAGTTCAGATGGATTCTCTTATCTCCGGGTTTATCAAGGATATTAATGAAGGATTATATCTAGGTGTTCTCTAGGCAAGCAGTTCAGATGGATGCCCTTATCTCCGGGTTTGTGGAAGATATAAAACAGAAAGCTGCTCTATACAGGAGAGAGATGGTTTAAATGATTCCTTGTGTAGAAAGTTAGAAATGGAGTCAAACCTTATAGAAATCCAACGTATAGAAACAGCTACGTACAGCAACAAGGCGTATTTTCCGGGAGAACATTTTTTATATTTTTGAGAAATTAAACGTTTTTGTAAAACATTGTATAGCTTATCACAATCATTATCATAATTTCTATTTTTTAACATACCCTAGACATTAAAGGAGCAAAATAGTTTAATATGTACATTTGTACTGCTCTCTATTGTGTTTAAGGTCCCCCAGATTTTAATATGTACTGACAACATAAATTAATGATTATATGGTTATACATAAAATTGCGTGTTACTATTGAAAAAATTATTTTATAAAAGTGCTTTCTACAGTTTTTATTTTTAGAAAAAAAAATTTCTTAAAATTATAAAAAAAAGTTCTCCAGTAATGCTAGTATGATATCATAAAATTCCGTTTTACCATTTAGATAAAAGGATTTTACAAAAATTATATCTACTTTACACTGATTGTTTAATTTCTCAAAAATATAAAAAATGTTCTCCCGGAATATACGCCTTGTTGCTATACGTAGCGGTTTCTATACGTTGGATTTCTATAAGGTTTGACTCCATATTATTTATTAATAATTGGTTAAATATCCAAATTAAGGGACTGTGTACGTAATTTCATGTAATATTCTCCTCTTAAGTAACGCTTAAAGAGGGTTATGGTCAATGATAATGATTATGATATATTAAAAGATACAATTCTATTAGATTCTTAGTTGAAAAAAAGATATTCTGGAAATAGACAGATATATGTTTAATGGTTATCTAAACTTAAAGGAACTGTTTTTAGTCGATCCGCACCAGGTTTTAAATGAGGAGCTATAATTTAGACATTGGATTTTATCTCTTTTATTCTAAATGTAACTGATTACCCACCGAGAACTTTGATTTTTATTCCTTATATCTATTGTTGTAAGCTTTAAATTTTTGATCAACCAGCAGCATTCAAAATTTGAAAAATCAATGTCTACGACATCAGGTTGCTTCAATAAGGGGATTAAAAAATTAGAGTTTGAGGTATGGAATCAGTTTCCTAATCATTTATTGGTAAAACAGCATCAAACCTGCTTTTTCACAGTAGCGAGGACAGCGATGGTAATGTTTTTACAGACAACACAGCTGCAGAGACGGACGGTGGGTTTTCGACAATTAACATTATTATTATTACTAAGATTGCTTGGTTCCCTTGACAACTGTATCAAGACGTGGAGTTCCTGAGAGTTGCTTAAGTAACAAGTTAAACAGGTGAAATAATTAGATACTTAGATAATAAACAATAAGACGACATTTGCAACCTTCTGTATAAAAAATAAAATTGAACACTTGAAACAAATCCGTTTATTTGCAACCTGTTGGATGTGAACATTTGATATTCTGAACTTAGACTATTTGATTGATTTAGAAGAATTCATAGTCTGAAATTACCAAAAATAGATGGATTAAAAAATTTTATTTGTGAAGAGTGTTTAGGTTCTTGTTTTCAAAAAGTGAGATACTTAAACTTTAATGTTTTTAACTGACTTTTTAAAAAGAGATATAATATATTTCATAAAAATGTTTAGGTTGACCTTGGCAACGTTTGACGATGAAGGTCACTGTATTGGTCACATGGGGTCATGGTCATTCTCCAGCTAAAGGGAAAAGTTATGTGTCTTCATACCAGGGTTTCCAGCGAAAAGGGTAAATCGTTTCGCGAAAAAAATGCGAAAATGTTTGGGGGAAAAAAATTCGCTTAATTATTTTGCAATTTTTCGCTTGATTCACTTTTACGAAATTTCACGAAAAGGTTTGCGAAAAACGAACAAAAATTTCAGCATTTTTTCGCGAAAGTTTTCGTTCGCTGGAAACCGTACTTCATACGTAACAGCATACTTTGTAATGTAAATACAAAAAAAGCTTTTTAGATCTGTAATTACTTTTACCTTACGAATAAAAGAATAAGTAAAAACGTTGAAAATTTGAAATAAAATGCATGTAAACAAAAAAAATTGAATAAATGTGAAAACACTTCAAATTGATTTTTTAATGATATTTAAATTACATTTTTATGATGCAATGGTGCATAAATCTTTTGTATACTAAAATCAACTAAGTTATTTTCGAAAATCAACTTTTTCATCCAGTGCATATATATTTGAAACAGGTTACTGGCTCCACATTTGCTGAAAAATTTCAAGGGTGTAATGCAAGGAAAGTTTATTGCGGTCGTGCAACTCTGCGTACATATTGAAACCAGTTCTCTCTGGGCGGAATTTGTAAACAAGAATAGATGCATCAGTGTTCTTTTAGTATCCGAGGATGTTAAAAGCATCAAATTTGATAATTCACATAGTAGTTTCCTATGACCAGAATATTTCGTTGATTTTTTATGTGAAAGATGGATCCCATGTCAGGCTGTAACATCCGTCTTGTGTTTACATTACCGCCCAGAGACAGTACACTGCAGTACAAAAGATGTGTACACTTCTGAAATAACTTTCCTTGCATAACATCCTTGAAAAATTTAGAGTAGATTTTTTGAAAATTATAAAATAATCTTGTATCTATTGTGTGCGAAATAGATATCAAAATGTGTAAAAAACAATCTTTTCTTTAAGAAAATTTCTTTTTGAATATATACAGAGAGAACCCGAAAACTGTGAAAAAGGAAGACTCAATTATAGATCAAAATACATGAGACAGAACAATGTTTACAATGAAAACAGACCCATATAACTTAATTAGTGATTTAATAAGTTAATAAGAAAACTATTTGGAAACAAAATCAAATACATTTAATTATTGATACCATGTCGTCTTCCTATTCCACAGTTTCCAATTCTCCCTGTAGGTTTTTGCGCCGAGCATCTTAAAAATGTTTTCCCACAGTTTGTAAAACTCTGAAGCTTTTATGAAATCGTCAACAATTTTCATTCATTTTGTAAAACGTGGATATTAAAAGGACTGTATTGTGATTGTCTGTGAACCTCCATTTCAAAAAAAAGGAGAGCATACCCTATTCACAAAGGTACCCTTTAAATCTTTATCTGACAATAGTGAAGAAGGTTTGCCTTTTTTCTGTCTTATTTTTTTCTGCTTTAAAAGTTGTTGTGTCTGACACTTAACCAAAGAGAATAGAATATATATTAGAGTGGAATTTACTAGAAAAAAAGTGTAAAACAGCCAGTTTTTTGCACTGTTTCCATACTGCAGGTGTACTTCACATATTTATGCTATATAACCTTTGGGGCTTTGGAACATCATTTTTAGAAAATCTCAAATTAATATTAAAAGAAACCCAAATTATGAAATAGGCTGGTTTCATAATTGACCAATGATCATCTCACATGCCTTTCACTTTACAAACGATGATTTTCAAATGATGTTTTTATTCACCTAATCCATTATAAAGTTTATTTAACAGCTTTAAAAAATTCGAAATTGAAATGGATAGTCTAAGGAACATACTGTATTAATGTACTCTACTGCATATAATTTGTGAACATTTACATGATTTGTACACTTTGAACTCCCTTTCAGGCTGAAAGGGACTGAAAAAATTCATACCGAGGGATTGTCTAAATTCCACTCTAATATATAGTCTATTCTCTTTGCAATTAACTCTATTATTTTTGTAAGTAGAAATGCACAAGTCACTTTTATTGAGAAACCAAATTCGAAAATAATTAAATTTGATCAGAGTTAAGATTTTAAGGAAACCGTTGTGGTTGGAACTTTCTACTCCATAGTCAATATATAATGAAGGATAAGGAGTTTGTTTACAAATACTTGATACAGGTTTACCCACAAAGGATGAGACTGAGAGTGACTAATGTACGAAATTTGTACTGCCTGTCTGTTTCCTAGTATTTATGATTCCTTGCAACTGCAAATTATTTTAAATCATATATTAACCCTATCCCCGCTGGGGTACTTGAAAACCAGGATACGCTGGGGGGGGGGGTCAATTTAAACAGCCTCAGACCAATACTTTTTGAGTTATGTAAAAAAAACTACAGGGGGGGGTCAAATTGACCCCCCCCCAGCGGGAATAGGGTTAAGCTATTTTAAAACTATTTTTAAGGCGAAAGACTTAATTTAAGCCTTAATTGTATTAATAATCATATTTTAAGAGTTTTAGTTCGTCTTTGCAGTCTTATTCTTTGAGGATAATATTCTGAATAAACTGAGATCTAGAAGTTTGTCATCAAATTTTTCGACAGTCTCCCCCCAATAGATTTTAGCACATTAGATGGCAACGTAGAATTTGTACACTCTCAGTACAGCTGTATTCTGACGTCACAAGTGTCAATTTAGTTTTTGTTTCCGACAAAATTATTAATAATGGTGAGAATTTTAGAATAAAGTGCTAATCTTAAAGTAAAATAATTGCATGTTTTATGTGTTCTTTATTTTCTGTTTTTAAACATTTTTTTTACTTGATCTTGGAAAACATGTCAACTAATGTGAGAAACTTTAGTTTTCCTTGTTATGTTTGACACTTGTGACGTCGTGTATAATATGTCTATTTCTCTGTTGCCACCTATTGTACACAGGGGTCAGTATTATTCCTTTTTCAATCCCATTTGGGATTGACAAATTTGAAAAAAATGGGTGCAAATTCTTTAATTGGGGGCAAATTTTTTTAAATGATAATTAAAAATAAAAAATTGGGATATTATGAGTGTT
>NW_019397346.1:0-11083 GCF_000591075.1 Eurytemora carolleeae
ATTCTGTATCAAGTATAATGCTATCTATGTTATCTGTAAATATCTTAATTATCTGTTCGTTGACCCTGCCGGGATAGCCCGGTCAGTTTATCCACCTGTATATAAATAAAATTAGTTCAATAGTATTCTTTGATTTATACAGACGTATATAGAGCCTAGAGTTTGGCTGAGAATAGAGAGCCTTGAGAGTTGGCTAGAGATAGAGATAAGTGTGTTCTTTATTAGACTTTGAGTATAGTAATCGCGTCTAGATTTGTTACAGGGATAAGAATTTTACTCTGTATAATGCAATAATGAATAATGAGGAGGGGCAAGAAAGTGTCCCGGCTGTAACCTTTAATCATAACAAATACCTGATAGGCCTCAAATACTGGGAGATTCACCCCAGCAACATTGTCCTTCCTGTTAGAGCATAATCAAATACATAATATATAAAGTGGTCAGCAATTTCAAAGCAGTCTGCAATGTCAAAACGGTCAGCAATGTCAAACCGGTCAGCAATGTCAAAGCGGTCAGCAATGTCAAAGCGGTCAGCAATGTCAAAGCAGTCAGCAATGTCAAAGCAGTCAGCAATGTCAAAGGAGTCAGCAATGTCAGAGCAGTCAGCAATGTCAAAGGAGTCAGCAATGTCAAAGGAGTCAGCAATGTCAAAGCAGTCTGCAATGTCAAACCGGTCAGCAATGTCAAAGGAGTCAGCAATGTCAAAGCAGTCAGCAATGTCAAAGCGGTCAGCAATGTCAAAGCAGTCAGCAATGTCAAAGCAGTCAGCAATGTCAAAGGAGTCAGCAATGTCAAAGCAGTCAGCAATGTCAAACCGGTCAGCAATGTCAAAGCAGTCAGCAATGTCAAAGCAGTCAGCAATGTCAAAGCGGTCCGCAATGTTAAAGCGGTCAGCAATATAAAAGTGGTCAGCAATGTCAAAGCAGTCAGCAATGTCAAAGCAGTCATCAATGTCAAAGCAGTCTGCAATTTTAAAGTAGTCAGCAATGTCAACGCAGTCAGCAATGTCAAAGCAGTCAGCAATGTCAAAGCGGTCTGCGATGTCAAAGTGGTCAGCAATGTCAAAGTGGTCAGCAATGTCAAAGCTGTCAGCAATGTCAAAGCGTTCAGCAATGTCAGAGCAGTCAGCAATGTCAAAGCAGTCAGCAATGTCTAAGCAGTCAGCAATGTCAAAGCGGTCAGCAATGTCAACGCAGTCAGCAATGTCAAAGCAGTCAGCAATGTCAAAGCGGTCAGCAATGTCAAAGTGATCAGCAATGTCAAAAAGGGTCATCAATGTCAAAATCAGTGTTAAATTCAGCCTAGGCATACAGGTGTAAAAAGAAAAAATTAGATTTCTCTTGTAATTAAAACTTCTGTTCAAAAGGGGGGGGGAGGGGGGAAATTAAGGTATGGAGGGTAATGATTTTTCAAAAACTCATATCCCCCTGCATATGAGGAAGGTGAATTTTACAAACATTTTCTATTTAGTTTGAAGATTATGCATTCCTTGTTTTGATCTTTATCTGTGCTTTGTTTACATTCTGCAGTACAGCATGGTTGAAATCACCAGATGCAAACTTTGCTTCAGCTAGAGAGAAGGAGGCTTCCTAGGTAGGTAGGTAGGTGAGTAAGAGTCAATGAGTCAATGAATCAATGAATCAATGAATCAATGAATCAATGAATCAATGAACCAATGAACCAATGAATCAATGAATCAATGAACCAATGAATAAATGGAACAAATGACAAATAAATGAACAAATGAACAAATGAATAAACCTTCATGATCTCGCCCATGGTCTGCTTGGTGTCAATGATCTTCTTGAGAATACTTCTAAACTTCATTTGCAGAGCATCAGCCTTCTTCTTCAGTAAGCTATGGCCTTTCTGTGCACCCTATAATCATTATCTATTGTAAACTATGTATATGTTTAAGAAACTTAGCGACTAGCGAGTCTTGCAAATTTGCAAAATAATCATAAATAATCATTTTTATTCCTTTCTTTGGGACAGAAATGACAATAAAACTACATAGGAATGAAATAATTTGAATAGTAAGTATTGGAACCGGATTAAATCAAAAGCAATAAGTGGTAGAACCGGGAGCACTTGAACTGGTTCAACTTTGTCTACCGGTTCAACTACTTCTAGCTGACTATAAACCTGGTTTCTGAAAATATTTGTAAAAATAAGAAAACAAAAGAAAAATGCGCAAATAGTTAAAAAATGACCTTCAGTCGACCCTTCATCGTGGTCTGTGCACCTCTGGAGGGAAAAACGTTGATCTTGTCTGAACTCATTATGTTTATGTACTACTGTGTAAAGTGTACTGCACTATCTGTAAACAAACAGAGATGAAGCAGGACCAAGATAAACTCCATGTACAGTTTGATGCCCATGAGTGTATTAAAATCACAATTGAAAATGCACAGAAAAAATTAACACTTTTCAGGTCGACTAGTTACAATCAAAAAGTTAAATTATAGAAAATGACAAACTAAACTAATTATCAAGGGCTTAAAAAATTGTTTTGAAAACCTTCACTTTTCTGCACAAATAAATAATAAAATATAAAATTAAGATTTTCAATAAAATGATAAACCAGCTTTATTCTATCAACATTCATAAATAATAAATATTTAATTTCTCTAACGCATCGAGTCAGATCGGAAAATGAGGGAAAAACTAGATTTAAAAATCCGCGAAACTTTACATAAGAAGGACGAATTAAACAATTAAAATCTCCCTCAAATACACACTTAACAGAAAGAGATAAGAGTGGTATCGTTGTCAGCTTAGTTTTTAAAATTTAAACTCCAAGAATCTGATGTTTTTAAAACATATCAATTGTTGTTACGGTCTAAGTTTGCTTTGTAATGTAATAAAATCAGACATTAAAAAATTTTAAAATTTAAAATCTCGCAAAATAACGATACCCGTCCCTAATTAGACAAGGAAAACGATTTTTTTTCGATTAATTGAGAACTGAAGTTGTTGCGATCATATCAATGTTCATCTTGTAGTAGACGTAGGGGTAGTACTCTCCCTGTCCCAGACCCAGTCCTGTTGGGATATCTTCAGATCCTGAATATATGCAGTAAAAAAGTAGATGTAGTGCAGTACAGTAGAATATATAGTGCATATCATAGTATATATAGGTAATTACAGTACAGTACAATACAGTACAATACAGTACAGTACAGTACAGTACAGTACAGTACAGTACAGTACATACAGTACAGTGCAGTGCAGTATAGTACAGTACAGTACAGTGCAGTGCAGTACAGTACAGTGCAGTGCAGTATAGTACAGTACAGTACAGTGCAGTGCAGTGCAGTGCAGTACAGTTCAGTACAGTACAGTTCAGTACAGTACAGTACAGTACAGTACAGTACAGTACAGTACAGTACAGTACAGTACAGTACAGTACAGTACAGTGCAGCATAATACAGTACAGTACAGCACAGTACAATAACAGTAAAGTGGAAACTGATAATAAAAAAACGTTAAATATTATAGTTTTGAAGTATTACCTCCAATTGTCCCTGCTGTGTCTAGATGTAGATACAGATCGTTGAGAACCTCTCTAATAATATTCTCAGTTAAATAGATAATAAAACACCGCAGTGAATTAGTAGTTCCAATATCATTACAAAGATGTCTCTACTAGTAATTAATAATAATAAATATAATTGCAATGGTGTCTCTACAAGTAATTAATAGTTCCAATATCATTGTATTGGTGTCTCTACTTGTAATTAATAGTTCCAATATCTTTGTATTGGAGTCTCTACTAGTAATTAATAGTTCCAATATCATTTTATTGGTGTCTCTACTAGTAATTAATAGTTCCAATATCATTGTATTGGTGTCTCTACTAGTAATTAATAGTTCCAATATCATTGTATTGGTGTCTCTACTAGTAATTAATAGTTCCAATATCATTGTATTGGTGTCTCTACTAGTAATTAATAGTTCCAATATCATTGTACAGATGTCTCTACAAGTAATTAATAGTTCCAATATCATTGTATTGGTGTCTCTACTAGTAATTAATAGTTCCAATATCATTGTATTGGTGTCTCTACTAGTAATTAATAGTTCCAATATCATTGTATTGATGTCTCTACTAGTAATTAATAGTTCCAATATCATCGTATAGATTTCTCTACTAACTAATTAATAGTTCCAATATCAATGTGTAGATGTTTCTACTAGTAATTAATAGTTCCAATATCAATGTGTAGATGTTTCTTCTATTAATTAGTAGTTCCAATATCATTGTGTAGATGACTCTACTAATAGTTAACAGTTCCAATATCATTTTGTAGGTATCTCTACTAACTAATCAATAGTTCCAATATCAATGTGTAGATGTTTTTACTAGTAATTGATAGTTCCAATATATTTGTGTAGATTGTCTCTACTAGTAATTAATAATAGGTGTCCACACCAGTATAATATTCTAAGAACATTTTCCTGAGTTTCTTCATTTGTTTCTTCTGAGGAAGAAGAAGCATTCCCTGGAAATTAACCGGTAATCCAAATCTAAAAGAAAATTGATTGATTCATTGAATTAAATTGATTGATTAATTGATTGATGGTCTGATTGATATTATTAAAAATTGATTGACTGATACATACTGACTGATTAGCTGATTTCAGCTGTTTTTATTTTATGGATTTAAATCATCAATAGTGTACTGTACTAATAAGTACTTAACTTGTACTTTACTTATTCTCTACTTTTAATTGCGTTAACTGAACCCATCTCTAATCTCATTCCAAGGACAAGCGGCGGTGAGGTAAGGTGGGTGTTTTTTTATTTAAAGATAAAGAAACAGTAGAATGAAGCATCAACCGAAAATATCTATTATTTCCTTATACAAAATTTATAATTATTAAACTAGGCTCTCAGAGAACGAAGCATCTTCCATTTCAATTTAAAACTTTTTCTCTTTGTAAACATAATATAACAATTAAAAAAATGTTCACGGATTTTATGAAAAAAAATTACGTGGATTTTCAAAATTTAATGAAAATCGAATTTTGTTGGAGGCTAATTTTTAAAATTTTGATCACTCATAAACCATTTCCATGTCATGCGAGGTCCTACACAAAATTTGGGCCAGATAGGTTCAGCCGTTTTGACGTTTATTGGATACAAACAGACAGACAAACAGAAAAAGTTTAGCAAAATATATATATAGATTATTAAATGTATGTAAACCTGAGAACTGACTCTACGAAAACACGAAGTGCCTTCACATGAATCCAGGCAGTGAAGCACTCACCAAAGTTTACCTAAAACGAAGAAAACATATAAAATATGAAAAGAATTACTTTTAAGTTTTTAATTCAGATTATTCGAGAAACCCCACAGAGGAAATTTTATCAAAGAAATAAAAATAAAAATGGAACTTCATAAAATAAAAAATTGCGACTAAAAATCATAAAAGATAAAACAGCAACGACAACTTTTTAAACTATTTATAAATATTGATTCATGAATAAAATTTTTCATATATTCACCATAGATGACTAATGGAAGGTGTTAGAGTTCAATTATTATATTTCATGATTTTACCTTTAACCATCGAACCAGAGGTCCAAACTGTTTCTTCTTGTCTGTGTGAAGTTTAGTCAGCTCAGTTTTTCCAGCTTTAAGCTCTTCATCATTGTATGAGAAGTCCCTAGGGAAGATAAAGTTTCTCATTTTATATCCCTAGGGTAGATAAAGTTTCTCATTTTATTTCCCTAGGGTAGTTAAAGTTTTTACATTTTACATCTCTAGGGTTGCATCGAAGTTTCATATTTATATCCCTAGAGTAGATAAAGTTTTACATTTTATAACCTTAGGGTAGTTAAAGTCTCGCATTTTATATCTCTAGGGTAGATAAAGTTTCTCATTTTATTTACCTAGGGTAGTTAAAGTTTCACATTTTATATCCCCAGGGTAGATCAAGTTTCACATTTTATATCCCAAGGGTAGTTAATGTTTCACATTTAATATCGCAAGGGTAGATCAAGTTTCACATTTTATATCCCTAGGGTAAATAAAGTTTCGTTTTTTATATCCAAAGTCAACACCTTTTTTCCTAGGTTTGTCATTAGACATCGTCGAAAAATACTTTATTGTCTTGAGGTTGTTTAGTCTTGAGTCTTAATGTTGGAACAACAGAAGGAAAGAATGATAAAAAGGGGTATCTGAACTACCTGACAAGGAACCTGCACTCCCTAGCCTTGTTCTTGAACTCGTCGACCACCTTGATGAACAGAGAGACGGTGACTAGGGCGTGGTCATTATCCTGGTACACCAGCTGTGAGGACCTAGGGGGAGTGACAATAGCTTAAATTCGTATGGACTTTTTTCCAGAAAATACAAGCAGAGATATTTTTAATAAATTCTAAAACTTTAAGATTCAATGAGAAAAATATATCCCATATATTATGAAAAGATGAATGAAAGGATTAATGAATGAATACCAAGATCTCCAAGATTACGAGCCACCAAGGACCCAGTTTGTATCTTTTCAATATTCTGTAAACTACTCTTGAGCCCGTTGTAGGCGGCCGCCTTGTTCTTCAAGTCAGACTCAAATACCCCAAAAGTGATAGAATGTTGATTCTTCAAAATCTTGCAAGTGTAATTTGATAGTAATAAAACTTGAAAAGCTTTTAACAAATTAGCCAAATATCAAGGTTTTCCACAAATGCAATAAACGCATTTAATTTAATAAATAAGATATATTTTATTTAATGCCATGTTATTCCGATAGATGTCAGTAAATGTATTGAATACAATGTAAAGTTTTCCCACTAGATGTAATTAAAAGCACTGAGCACCTCAACAGATGTCGGATTGCATTAGTTTAAATGTTAAGGTTTCCACTGGAGGTCTGTATGGATTCCTCAATAGATGTCAGTGAATGCATTTAATAAAAAGTGAAAAGTTTTCCCGATAGATGTCATTAACAGCACTGAATAGCTTCCCCAATAGATGTCAGTAAATACATTAAATAAAAGTGCAAAGTTTTTCCACTAGATGTCATTAAACATACTGAATAGTTTCCCCAGTAGATGTCAGTGAATGCATTTAATGAAATGCAAATTTTCCCACCATGCTAGATGTCAGTAAAAGCACTACCTGGGAACCACCATATCAGTGAGCTTTTCGTACTTAAGGTTCCAATCATTGATGGTAGAGAGAGGAACAACAACAAGTAGGGTTGTTAAATACTCAGAGTCAAGCACAAAGTGTTCCTTTTTCACTAAATAAACAAAACAATGAGTTAATTGATTAAAAAAATTAAATCATAAAATAAAGTTCAACCATATACCCTCCCTTCCTGACCTACATCCAATTCCTACAACTCACCCCTACCTATTTGTCACAAGCAGCATTTGGAATTGATTTCATGCAACTCAAAGTAAAATTGCAGAAACCTACAAACAAGAAACAAGAAGAAAAAAGAAAATTGAACAGGAAAATGGTAGGGAACTCTCCGATGATAAGCTCTACACCATCAATTTTGTTCCGTTAGTGAATGGAGAAATCATTTGGGAAAGTATGGGTTGAAGCTGAAACAGCACTGCATCAACCTTCAATCCTTTTGTCTAGTCAAGCATTCTTGAGTTAGGCAATAAAACTGAAAATTACTACAACTACAAAGGAGCAGAGTGTCCCAGTACATACTGGTTTTGACAAATTTTTATTTTCTGTCAAAATTATCAAAATTAGGGACAGTCAACAGAAGGAAAAGAAAAGGGAGAAACGATGACAAGAAGAAGAATTAAATCAGAATTTGTCTGTATCAACTGTATCCAATTTATAAGATTAAAAATTCAAAAATAATAAATTGTTTAAAAAAAAGGTCAAACATAGATGAATGAATGATTCAAATAAGAATGAATAAGTTTAAATTGAGAGAATGAATGAATAAATTAATAAGTATGTATAAAAATAAAACACATAACTAAGTAAAAAGTTAAATGAATGAAAGGTTATAATGAATGAATGAATAAAAGAAGGAAGAAATAAGACCAGTGAAAGGATGCAAGGATGAATGAGAGGATGAATGAAAGCATAATTAAAATTTGAAAAGATGAATGAAAGACTGAAAGAATGAATGAGAGAAAGAATGAATGAAAGGATAAATTGATGAAAGGATGAATGAATGAATGAATGAATGAATGAGTGAATAGGTGAATGAAAAGATGAATGAAAGGATGAATGAAAGGATGTGAATGAATGAATACCAAGATCTCCAAGATTGCGAGCCACCAAGGACCCAGTTTGTTTCTTCTCAATATTCTGTAAACTACTCTTGAGCCCGTTGTAGGCGGCCGCCTTGTTCTTTAAGTCAGACTCAATCTGCCCAACCTATAATATCAATCTAACAATCAATTAATCAATAAATAAATATATAAATAAATTTACGAATTAATCTGTTATATCTGAATCAATCTGTCCAACACTGATATAGAAACAGTGGAAACATTGTACACTGTACAGCGTTCCAGATGTACAATTGTACAGTTGTACAGTTGTACAGTTGTACAGTTGTACAGTTGTACAGTTGTACATCTGAACATTTGTAAAGTTGTACAGTTGTACAGATGTACAGTTGTACAGATGTACAGTTGTACAGATGTATAGTTGTACTGATGTACAGTTGTCCAGTTGTACATTTGTACATTTTTACAGTTGTGCATTGCACATTTATACAGCTTTTCAAAATAAAAAGCTGTACAGAAGTACAGTTGTACAATTAAATAGTTGTACATTTGTATAGTTGTACATTTGTCCAGTTATTATTTATAGGTGAATCATCTCTTAAATAGGTAAATAGTCCCTTTAAATAGGTGAACAATCCCTTTAAATAGTTGTACACTCCCTTTAAATAGGTGTACACTCCCTTTAAATAGATGAACCATCTCTTTAAATAGGCGAACACTCCCTTTAAATAGGAGAACAATCCCTTTAAATATGTGAACACTCCCTTTAAATAGGTGAACCATCCCTTTAAATAGGTGAACAATCCCTTTAAATAGGTGAACAATCTCTTTGAATATGTGAATCATCTCTTTAAATAGATGAACACTCCCTTTAAATAGATGAACCATCTCTTTAAATAGATGAACCATCACTTTTCATAGATGAACCATCTCTTTAAATAGATGAACAATCTCTTTAAATAGATGAACCATCACTTTAGATAGATGAACCATCTCTTTAAATAGATGAACCATCTCTTTAGATAGATGAACCATCTCTTTAAATAGATGAACCATCTCTTTAAATAGATGAACCATCTCTTTAAATAGATAAGTTGTACTGATGTACAGTTGTCCAGTTGTACATTTGTACATTTTTACAGTTGTGCATTGCACATTTATACAGCTTTTCAAAATAAAAACCTGTACAGAAGTACAGTTGTACAATTAAATAGTTGTACATTTGTATAGTTGTACATTTGTCCAGTTATTATTTATAGGTGAATCATCTCTTAAATAGGTAAATAGTCCCTTTAAATAGGTGAACAATCCCTTTAAATAGTTGTACACTCCCTTTAAATAGGTGTACACTCCCTTTAAATAGATGAACCATCTCTTTAAATAGGCGAACACTCCCTTTAAATAGGAGAACAATCCCTTTAAATATGTGAACACTCCCTTTAAATAGGTGAACCATCCCTTTAAATAGGTGAACAATCCCTTTAAATAGGTGAACAATCTCTTTGAATATGTGAATCATCTCTTTAAATAGATGAACACTCCCTTTAAATAGATGAACCATCTCTTTAAATAGATGAACCATCACTTTTCATAGATGAACCATCTCTTTAAATAGATGAACAATCTCTTTAAATAGATGAACCATCACTTTAGATAGATGAACCATCTCTTTAAATAGATGAACCATCTCTTTAGATAGATGAACCATCTCTTTAAATAGATGAACCATCTCTTTAAATAGATGAACCATCTCTTTAAATAGATGAACAATCTCTTTAAATAGATGAACCATCTCTTTAGATAGATGAACCATCTCTTTAAAATAGATGAACCATCTCTTTAGATAGATGAACCATCTCTTTAAATAGATGAATCATCTCTTTAGATAGATGAACCATCTCTTTAAATAGATGAACCATCTCTTTAAATAGATGAACCATCTCTTTAAAATAGATGAACCATCTCTTTAGATAGATGAACCATCTCTTTAAATAGTTGAACCATCTCTTTAGATAGATGAACCATCTCTTTAAATAGATGAACCATCTCTTTAAATAACCATCTCTTTAAATAGATGAACCATCTCTTTAGATAGATGAACCATCTCTTTAAATAGATGAACAATCTCTTTAAATAGATGAACCATCCCTTTAAATAGGTGAACAATCCCTCTATATAGGTGAACCATCTCTTTAAATAGGTGTACAATCCCTTTAAATAGGTGAAAACTCCCTTTAAATAGATGAACAAACCCTTTAAATAGGTGAACCATCCTTTTAAATAGATGAACACTCCCTTTTAATATGTAAAAGATCACTTTAAATAGGTGAACCATCCCTTTAAATAGATGAACACTCCCTTTTAATATGTAAAATATCACTTTAAATAGGTGAACCATCCCTTTAAATAGATGAACACTCCCTTTAAATAGGTGAACACTCCCTTTAAATAGATGAACCATCTCTTTAAATAGGTGTACAATCCCTTTAAATAGGTGAACAATCCCTTTAAATAGGTGTACAATCCCTTCAAATAGATAAACACTCCCTTTAAATAGGTGAACAATCTCTTTAAATAGGTGAACAATCCCTTTAAACAGATGAACACTCCCTTTAAATAGATGAACACTCCCTTCAAATAGGTAAACAATCCCTTTAAATAGAAGAACAATTCCATTAAATAGGTGAACTATCCCTTTAAATAGATGAACAATTCCTTTAAATAGGTGAACCATCCCTTTAAATAGATGAACACTCCCTTTTAATATGTAAAAGATCACTTTAAATAGGTGAACCATCCCTTTAAATAGATGAACACTCCCTTTAAATAGGTGAACAATCCCTTTAAATAGGTGAACAATCCC
>NW_019397346.1:11783-75823 GCF_000591075.1 Eurytemora carolleeae
AACCAGTTGATCTAGTGTCCCAACCTAAACATATGTAACCAGTTGATCTAGTGTCCCAACCTAAACATATGTAACCAATTGATCCAGTGTCCCAACCTAAAGACATGCAACCAGTTGATCTAGTGTCCCAACCTAAAGACATGAAACCAGTTGATCTAGTGTCCCAACCTAAAGACATATAACAAAGTAAAAATGTTTAATTTATTGTTGAATGTTGGTTTAACTTAGAAATTCAAAATCACTTCATTTTCGTCTCTTAAAATTATCCTAAAAATATCAATTTTCATTAATAAATTCATTTTTTTAAATTGATTATTATCAATGAATATAATTTACTGATATATTAATATTAATTATCATTTCAATAATGTTGTTGCAGATTTTTTAGGAGAGGAAAAAAGGTAATCAACAGAGTTTTATCTTTTACAAGACTTAAGGGTAATTCGGGCATGTATACCTTTAATTTCAAGTGAAATATGGCAATGTATGATTTACAACGAAACCCTTAAAAGCTTTGTCTGATCAAGAATGACTTAGATATTGATGTTTATAATTTAAAAACTGATTATTCTCAATTGTGGTTTCTCTACAAACGTGACTTGTGAATTTCTTCTACAGAAAAGATAGTATAAAGGAATTATCAGAACCTGACACTTTTAAGCCTAGAAAAACGACAATATCTTCTACATTCTTGATCAAATTAAGTTTTCAATGGTGCCGTTGTGAATCGGTCATTGCCATCTTTCATAGAAAGTCACTTAAAATTATGCTTACAGTCCAATGAAGTCACCTTTAAATCAGGGATGTTAAATTTAGAGTTTGTCGACAACTGCTGTTTACTGGTCGCCTGAATAATGAAACAAATATTAATAACAACAATATTATGAATTCTGGCATAGAAAGGGCAGGGTATCTAATGTTATGAATTCTGGCATAGAAAGGGCAGGGTATCTAATATCATGAATTCTGGCAAAGAAAGGGCAGGGTATCTAATATTATGAATCCTGACAAAGAAAGGGCAGGGTATCTAATATTATGAATCCTGACATAGAAAGGGCAGGGTATCTAATATTGTGAATTCTGACATAGATAGGGCAGGGTATCTAATAATATGAATTCTGACATTGATAGGGCAGGGTATCTAATATTATGAATTCTGACATAGAAAGGGTAGGGTATCTAATATTATGAATTCTGGCAAAGAAAGGGCAGGGTATCTAATATTATGAATTCTGGCAAAGAAAGGGCAGGGTATCTAATATTATTAATTCTGGCAAAGAAAGGGCAGGGTATCTAATATTATGAATTCTGGCAAAGAAAGGGCAGGGTATCTAATATTATGAATTCTAGCATTGAAAGGGCAGGGTAACCAATATTATGAATTCTAGCAAAGAAAGGGCAGGGTATCTAATATTATGAATTCTGGCAAAGAAAGGGCAGGGTATCTAATATTATGAATTCTAGCATTGAAAGGGCAGGGTAACCAATATTATGAATTCTAGCATAGATAAGGCAGGGTAACCAATATTATGAATTCTAGCATAGATAGGGCAGGGTATCTAATATTATGAATTCTGACATAGATAGGGCAGGGTATCTAATATAATGAATTCTGACATAGATAGGGCAGGGTAACCAATATTATGAATTCTGGCATAGATAGGGCAGGGTATCTAATATTATGAATTCTAGCATAGATAGGGCAGGGTATCTAATATTATGAATTCTGACATAGAAAGGGCAGGGTATCTAATATTACGAATTCAGACATAGATAGGGCAGGGCATCTAATATTATAAAGGTACATTTCCCAAAAGCTCACTATTTTTCGGTTTTCCCAATCAAGCAAATAAACCCCCTCGAAAACGCCTAACATCTGGAGGAATACAAATTTCAAAAAAGAACTATATCCCCTCTGTGAAAGAAATGTCACCTGGTTGAGCCGATCAAAGGTCTGCTGTCCTGTTTTCTCCCCCGGGGCAGATATCAACCAGTATTCACTTGTATTCATCGTTCTTCTGAACAGTAGTTTTAAATCAGACATTTTCAAATTAACTGCTTAATCGTCTACTTTCAGTCGTAAAAATTGAGCCTTAATTGTAAGAATGACATGACCGACTCACAACGGTACCATTGAAATCTTTGTCTTTAAAAATGTTGAGGTATCCCTGATTTTCAGCTTTAAAATAAATAGATTGATATAATTGCGGACTTCTATAAAAGTGACTTGCAGATTTAAACAACGAAAGAGAAAGAAGGAAAATGTTAGAATCCAAAGACTATAAGCCAAAAAAAAGACGATATCTATTATCTTACACAACGTTTCAGAATCAAACATGCCATTCTATAAATGGAGCAGGGGCGTATTCCGGAATTTGTCCAGGGGGGGCTTAATTTTTTTCTCTTTCCAGGAAGGNGGGGGGGGCTGAATGCGCCTCTGAAATGGAGGTTCATTTTTGAAATTACTTCTCCAGTTCCTTAAACATTCAAATTACAACGACTTTCTTTTCACTAAGTGGCTAAAACATTGCAAATTTGATCCATAAGAATGGTTCAGCCAAAATAAATTATTTTATCATTACACTTGGAATTGGAATTAACTCCCTATTTATGTCACCAACCAAATTGTAAAGCACACAATAAATCTATTAATTGTTTAACATAATAAAATAAGAAAAATCCGCAAAATATCACTGTAATTTCCTTTAAACATAAACATGTGATGGACAATTCTGGTTTCACAGAGTTTCAGGGGGAGTTGTTGTTGATACTGTTCTTGTATCTTGATCAGCTGATTTGTCATAAGATTCACGCAGGAACTGGTTTTCCTTTTTAGAGATTAAATGGGTTTTGTGTAAAATAAGGGGACTTATTTTTATAATTAACTAAATTTTATTAAATCATTTCTTAATAACAAGAATTTTTTTTTTAAATATTAATTTTAAAAAAACATTACCCCTTATTTGTGTACACTCTCCTCTCTCTCTCTCTTTTCTCTCTCTCTCTCCATTCTCTTTATTAAATTGTTATGGTTTAAAAACATTAAAAACAAAATCAATTTCAGAAGAAAAATACATTTTTTACTTTATTTGGGATTTTTTTGTTAATATGTTTTGTAAGTCTGCCATTTTCATCTTTCTTTCATTCATGCCATCTATCTATGATGATCTATCTATCCATCTATCTATATTTCTATTTATCTATCTATCTATCTATCTATATTATGTAGCAAAGTTAAAGCAGCTGAATGAAACATAGACCGGTCGTTGTCCCCACTTCTAATAAAAATCAAAATAATAAACAAATTTTTTTTTTTAAGGAGATACAACCAATTAAAATGTGAAAAATGACGTAAACTATTGTTAGAAGATTACAGTTAGGGTGAGTTCAATATTCTATATTTTTATTTTTGTTTCAAAATCTTTAGAATTAAATATCCTTTACAATGAACCAAATGTAGAGATTATTTATTTGGTTAAAAATCTTTTCAGAAATTACAAATCAATATTTGAGGCAAACCGGTCAAGGGTTAAATTTCTGAGTTATAATAGGACAAACAAACAGAAATTGCAACTTTATATATAAAGATTAATAGCTTGGGAACCCAGTGTTGCCTAGGTTACTAGTTACTCCCGTCGTTTACCCACACTTGGTCGATTTCAGTGGGAAACTAAATTGTCGAAAAACTTAGACTTAGAATCTCAAAACCATGCTAAGAACATTCCTGTGGTTCTCCTGAGTTCCCCAATCAAAATTTGAGGCAAATCAGTCTAGGGGTTCCTAAGTTATGATTCACAACCCAACTATTCTTTGGAAGTTTTGTTCAGAGGGAGAATTAAGAATTTCAAGTAATGGTTGACAATTGTATCTGGGCTTAAAAATCCATTCTGATCAATCAATTACTACAAGATAGATCCGGATTCATCCTGTTTGTAAATGTTTACCCATATTCCATGGATTAATAAACTCCGATCTACTTCATTAATAATCTTCAAGTTCTACTTGGTGTGTGGAGTGTGTGTATATATAAAAAAACCACTATTTTCACCTAAATTTTACAGGTGGGAGGGCACACGTACCTTGCCCCCCCCCCATCATTAGCCCTGGCGCTCTGTAGCCGCTTTAGAACCAGCCTTTCTTCAGTCTCTGTTTCAACAATTTTAGGCGCATTATTTATTTTTGTTGATGACAAATAATTAAAATATATTATTTCAAAGTGAATTTACTTGTTATTTTGATCAATATTAATTGAATGATTCGTTTGAAACTTTAAAATTTACTTAGTGGCGTACCCAGGAATTGGTTCTTAAGGGGCTTAGATTTGTGATTAAGGAGGGAGGGGGCTCAGGACTAGAAAAGGGCATCGTTTTTAAAGGAACAAAATTATTAGCGAGAAAGGGTATCATTCAGAGAAAAAAACGTATGATGGGTGAACGAAATGGATCGTTCAGAGAAATGTTAAAATGATCGTTTTTTTACTGAACGAACAAATTTTTCTTACAAACTTTTGAAAAAAACGATGGATTTTTAACTGAATGAATGATCTTTTTAACAAACGATATTACTAAACGATCGTTATCAGTGGGTAAACGTACGAAATAGATGAAAAATGAACGATAATTTCGAGAGCAAATGAAATCAAATTTTTGTTTTAATTTTTATTTTAACAAATTATTTGAATTATTTGTAATTTTCATTAAATATTTTAGTTTTCATTTCAAATATTTAGCTTAAATTTACTTTTTCAAAAATATTCTCAAATTGGACATTCATGCGTACTGTTTAAAAATAGATTTTTAAACATTTCTCTGAATCAATAATTTTAGTAAGCACTGAGTTGTTTTTTTACAAATATTAGGATAAGATAAAAATAGATACATACCGACTTTTACACTTGTGTCTGGTCAACAGTTGTTTTTCAATCCATACTTTGAGATTAAAGGGACTGTAAGCGTAATTTCAAGTAACCCTCCGTGCAAAGATGGCAATTTCTGATTTACAACGGTACCATTAAATCCTTTATTTAATTAAAAACGCGTAAGACACCTTCGTTTTTCTGAAAAAAAAATGTTTTAATTCTGTTATTTTCTCCGTTGCTTCTTATAAAGTCGCCGTTGTTCTTTGCATTGATCGGGTCACTTGAACTTACGCTTACAATCCCTTTAAGAGGGGAAATGTTGAACAGGGTGGGGAAAATGGGAGGGGGGGTTATAAAGGGAGGTAATAAAGGGGAAAAATGAGAAGAACACGAAGAAAATAATGTAAAGGAAGAAAGAGTAAATACAAGGAAAAGGGAATTGAAGAGAAAAAAAGAGGTTTAAGGATTGAACAAGAGGGGATAAGAGGTAGTTTAAGAAATTATGATTATTTTGAAGAAAAGGCAAAGAGAAAATAAGAAGGGAGGAATAACCCGGCCATGTGAGCCTCCAAGATTTTTTCTTCAGAACTGAGCCTCCAGTTTTAATAGAACTATTCGAAAAGGAAGTTATTCAGAAAATAGTTGTTTTGGACTTCAGCATGTTTTATAAAAAAAAGTATTACTTTAAATTAAAAAGTACATAAATTTTTTGATATCTTGGCTTGGCAAGGAAAGGAAGGCAACCCACCCATGTTTTCCTTCCGACCCACTATTTTCGTCATAAAGTGGATTGGCGGCATCGCACTTTCCCATATGGCTTCCGACCCACCTTTTTTTTTCTTCTGGTAAAATGTTTGTTCTTATAAATGTCAATTTTTGCCCTGAAATACTATTTTTAAGTCATAAAGGTGATGTCACGCAGATATAAATTTATCATTTAAACATTTTAACTTACATTTTGGAGGCAAAACTGGTGCAGGTTACCTTCCTTCCCTCGCTTGGCACTCTTTGGCAAATCTTTAATTCTTGAAGGTTCACGGCAGCCTCTTTGTCCCTCCCTCGTTTGGAGAGAAAGATCATAAAAATAAAAATTTATATTTTCTCTTTAAAGTACT
The DNA here is from genome assembly GCF_000591075.1 of Eurytemora carolleeae. Taxonomy (NCBI): domain Eukaryota; kingdom Metazoa; phylum Arthropoda; class Copepoda; order Calanoida; family Temoridae; genus Eurytemora; species Eurytemora carolleeae. Next base: position 17,757 of record NW_019397346.1, read on the forward strand.
CTATCTCTCTACCTTACCAACTAGTAAATATTGGAGACTTAGATAAGAGTTTAGTCTTTGTGAATAAACACCAATATACAGATATATTATTACAGATTCATTGAAAATTTTATATTTACCAATAAAGTTTCAACAAGAGCGTTGTGATATTGTTATTGAAAATGGCTGTAGTTCAGTCTGTAAACAGGGAGGAACAACCAGAGAAAATATATAGGGTATTGAGCATATTCTTTGAAGTACTCTCCCCCACCTCCTCCCCAATCCGAAAATCGAAAAAGTAAATGATTTGATTTCAAAGGTTTCAACATTGTTAAAAACAGGTCTACGTAATCTCATATATCGCTATTTCCTTCAGATTCTAAAGAAATCCGCGAATTTAACAATAAAAATCCGCAAGTTTCTTTTCGATGTGAGGGACACGTTGAATTACATATTTCTAGTTTTTGTTGTGTCATTCTTATTAATAATCTTTTGTTTTAAGGGCATGATGAAGAACCGAGGGCGGAGTCCCTCTGCCACCGCTACGCATGGCAGATTGGAGGCGAATATATCATCTCGCGGCGGACACAGTCCTCATTCAAGTGAAGCCGGAGACTTACCTCATTCGCCGAGGGACGTACTTTCCGTTAGAGATAGCCACACCCCAAGGGAAAGCCACACTTCACGGGATAGCCATACACCCCGTGAAAGCCACACCCCCCGTGAAAGCCACACCCACTCCCGCGAACCATCTTCTGTTAATTCCTCCCTAGCTGTTGATGAAGGAGGAATACAATACTCACCTAGTCACTCGGGTATAGTTGGATGGTGGGATAGTTGGATAGTTGGATAATTGGATAGTTGGATAGTTGGATAGTTGGATAGTTGGATAGTTGGATAGTTGGATAGTTGGATAGTTGGATGGTGGGATAGTGGGATAGTGGGATAGTGGGATAGTATGATAGTGGGATAGTGGGATAGTTGGATAGTGGGATAGTGGGATAGCTGGATAGTTGGATAGCTTGGATAGTTGGATAGTTGGATAGTTGGATAGTTGGATAGTTGGATAGTGGGATAGTTGGATAGTTGGATAGTTGGATAGTTGGATAGTTGGATAGTTGGATAGTTGGATAGTGGGATAGTGGGATAGCTGGATAGTTGGATAGCTGGATAGAATTTTTAACAATTTGTTTTCAGGTACTTTGGGAGACACCAGTGGTCTGGGATCAAACACTATCTGGTGAGTTTTCTATATATTCTATCTATCTATATATCTAATTCTATACTAGCTTGGGAAGGAACCCAGCGTTGCCAAGGTTACATATAGTTACTACCGCCTTTTACCTGCGCTTTGTCTTAAATTACGAATAACTTAGAATCACAAGACATTAACGTGGTTCTCCCGAGTTCCCCCAATCAAAATTTGAGGCAAATCGGTCAAAGGGTTCCTGAGTTATTATCTGACACACGAACAAAGTTTAAACTAACTGAGATTACTACTTTATATCTATATATCAATTTATCTGGGGAGCTGGGCTTTTGTGTGCTTAACCCCGTAGGTGGTCTAGGTCTCCCATGGGGGGGGGGGGGGTTAGATTTAACCTCTTTTTTCTTATCTATCTATTTTTCTAACTTTCTATCTAGGTATGATGAGCTAGATGCTAGTGGGGTAGGGTTAGACCCAGAAAGAAAACAAAAATCCTTAGGACAGATTCAGGTATTGAGGGATACAGGGACATACACTGAGATACAGGAGGATACAGGAGGATACGGGGGAAACAGGGGGATACACGGGGATACAGGAGATACAGGGGGATACAGGAGGATACACGGGGATACAGGGGCATACACTGAGATACAGGAGGATACACGGGGATACAGGGGATACAGGGAACACAGGGGGATACACGGGTATACAGGGGGATACAGGAGGATACACTGGGATACAGGGGGATACAGGAGGATACACTGGGATACACTGGGATACACGGGGATACAGGAGCATACACTGAGATACAGGAGGATACACGGGGATACAGGGGATACACTGGGATACACGGGGATACATGGGGATACAGGAGGATAAACTGGAATACAGGTGGGATACATATAAGGTGCAAGGTTTCAGGTTACAGGTATCGGTACGGGGGTGCGTAGTGCCCTGAAGGCAGTCTGGGGGTTCCACATTGGGTTCCCTGTCAATTTTTTGCTTGATTTGATTTGATTTAATTTGATTTGATGCAGGGATACAGATACATGAAAGGGGGGGATACAAATACAGGAATACAGAAAGATAAAGAAAAAAAGGATATAGGGGGATAATGATCGAAGAAAAGAACGAGGAAATGGTTGGTTAGGTTGATTTATTGATTAGTTGCTTGATAAATTGATTGATTGACTGCTTGATTTATTGACTGATTTTTTAATTGATTAGTTAAATGATTATTTGTTTGATGGCTTGCGTTATTTATTGATAGATTAGCTAATTGATAAAATGATTTATTGGCGGATGGCTGGACTGAATATTACATAGAAGCTTTTAAAGGGTACAGTATTGTATCGAGCATTTTCTTCTTTCCATGGAGGGTAACTTGAAATCACGCCTACGGTCCATTAAAGGAAAATTATATATTGATATAACAAAATAAATATTATTTTTGTTTAGACTTTCCAGCAGTGCTGACAAGCAGCAGTTGGCGAGGATCAAACAGGTTTTTGAGAAGAAAAACCAGAAATCCGCGCAGAACATTGCACAGCTACAGAAAAAACTAGAAAATTATCAAAGAAAGGTGGTAAAATAAATTAAATAACAAAAAAGAGATCTTTATTGATAATTTTTTTAACATTTAATATATGTGATATAAATATTTTCAAATATGTTTTCAAGAACAAAAAAAATCAAAATTGAACATCCAAAGATAAGTTTTTTCATCCTATTTGATACTTTTTTACCCCAAAATTCATTTATTCTCCCCAGTACAGCAAATATAACCTTAAATATTGGGTAAGGGGAAATGATTTTCAAAGAGGGTGGGGAGTGAAACTATTTTTTCAAGAAAATAAACATCCCTGCACTGATCTTAATGTCAAGTGAACCTCTATTTGTAGCGTGGCATGTCCGATTCACAAAGNTACTGTCAAGAAATGGTTAATTTTTGGTTTAAAAATTATTATATTTTGGTTTTAAAATGGTTATATTTTTGGTTTAAAATCGTTATATTTTGGTTAAAAAGTGGTTATATTTTTGGTATGAGAAATGGTTATATTATTTGTAGAAAATTTTTTATATTTTTGGTAAAGCATGGTTATATTTTAGGTAAAAAAATGGTTACAGTTTTGTTTAAAAAATGGTTACATGTTTGGCTCGTTATATTTTTAGTGGTTATATTTTCCCCGCTCATCAACCTACTGAACAATCGATTAATAAAAATTAATAGATTAATCAATTAATCAATCAATCCAACAACCAATCAATTATTCAATTAATAAATCAATCAATCAATAGACCAATTAATCAATCAATATTTAGGCTCGCGATATTGAGCAGTACGGAAGCGTGTCCGGGAAACAACCAATTCTAAAGGTAAAACACATTTTAATTAAGTATAAAAAATTCAAATTAATTGTAGGTGTACTTGTAGTATATTAGAATATTTAAGTAATATCTGACATTTCAAAATAAAATCTAAGATAGTAAAAAGAACAATAATGCTTAAAGGGACTGTCGTCATGATTTTAAGTGACCCTCCGTTAAAAATGGCATGTCCAATTCACAACGGTACTGCTTAAACCTTAATCTGATAAATATTGTGTAAGAAAATGTCTTTTTGCTGGTTTTAAGTGTGTTTAATTCTATTTTTTCCCATTAATTTGAAACAAGAAATGCCCAAGTCACTTTTGCAGAGAAACCACAACTGAAAATGAACAGTTTTCTAGTTTTCGAAAGCAAAAACATGGATATCTAGTTAATAGTTGAAGACAAAAATGTAATGGGTATCGTGATGACTCGGACATGCCACTATATCAATGGAGGTTTACTTAAAATTAGGTCTATAGTCCCTTTATCCATTAACCAATGTATTGGATAAAGGGCTAACATTTACATGCAGGACATGCAGTGCTCAGAGTAAAAAGTAATGCCCCGTAAAATTCTGAAAATGTTGTCTTCTTTACCAAGGTTGTCGGTCTCGGGATAAAAACGGTTGGTGGCGGGGTGGTGGGAACTCTATCTAAACCAAAGGTGAAACTAAATTTCTATTAATTTACTTTTAAAAATGATTTACCCAGGGTTGCATATTTTTATGAATTACCCCTCTCCCTATCCCGGAGGGGGACATAATTTTGATAATCTGGGGGAAAAAGAAAAAATGGAAATGAAAACTTTAAATGTCTAACTTTTAATTAAAAAAAAAAAGTTTTTTTAAAAAATTGATACTTTTTAATCAAGAATTCAGTTATTTTTCAGGGGCTTTCAGATCTCTTTCCTGATACTGATACAAAATAAGCATTTTGATTAAGTGGTCGATTGTCAAATAAGCAGGGGCGGATACAGGGTGGGGGGCGGCAGGACCTTCGAACCCCCCTGAGATTTCAGAATCAATTCTCACTTAAGGGAAGAAAACCCTAGTGCAAAGTAGGCAGAATATCTATCTTTAAAAAAAATTCCCTGCGGCACGTCTTTTTGTTCCTATATCTGGATTTTTTTGTTCCGAAATAAATCTAGTACCCCTCTCCTTAAATCCTGTATCCGCCCCTGCAAATGAGGCATATGTTAGCTAATATATTAGCAAAATAATTGCTATTGCATGAAACACAGTGTAGTGCGGGTTGGCAATAGTTTACCAATCTGGCAAAAAAAAATCGATCAAAACAGTTTTTTTTAGGAATTTGCTCATTTGATCAGAAATAAGTTTGGAAGTGTGGATAACATTCCCTCTCATATACCAAAGGTAAAATTTTGACAACTTTTAAAGAAAACATTAGAAAAAAATTAGCTACTTTCTGTGAAGTTTAATTTCTACATTCAGTTTAAAATGATGTTTTTGTACAAATATTGTTTACATTTCTACATTTATTTTATCTAAATAATTTCAATTATTTTTTGTTTATTTTTAACAATTTTTTTATTATTTTAAAAGAATAATACAAAATTATTTTAGTAATATTACAGTATTCCATTATTAGCCACTTTGAGATTCTTGGCACCCCAAATTTATTTTTGATATTTTCAAAATAATCAGCATTAGAAATAGTTTATACATTCTTCTTATAAGTTTGAGTTTTGGAGAAAATATGCACTCATGAACGAGAACATATACACCCATAAACGGGAAAATGTACACCCCTGAACGAGAAAATTTACACCCTGAACGAGAAAATATACACCCCTGAATGGGGAAATATACACCCATGAATGAGAAAATATACACTCCTGAACGAGAAAATATACACACATGAACGAGAAAATATACACCCATGAACGAGAAAATATACACCACTGAACAGGATAATATACACCCCTGAACGAGAAGAAAGATANAATAAGAAATAATAGTTGTTTGTTTCAGTTATGTAAAAGTTAAATATCTGAACGAGAAAATATACACCCCTGAATGAGGAAATATAAACCCCTGAACGAGAAAATATACACCCCTGAACAAGAAAATATACACCCCTGAACGAGAAAATATACACCCCTGAACAAGAAAATGTACACCCCTGAACGGGGAAACGAATAAAAACAGCAACACGATGGCAAATGTTGTTAGGCCTGCACTGGAGAGAGCGCTAAAGGCTGAGTTTTTTGGAACTTTTTTAAAGTAATTTTTTACCAAATTGTGTTTTTTAAGGAGAGGGATGATGATGAGAGAAGAAGTCATCATGGTTCCGCCTCTCTACCAAGAGAAGGTTATTCTTATTTTTTATCAAAATATTACCTTATTCAATACTAGCTGTAGTGCCTGACGTTGCCCGTGGTATGTTTTATAAAACGAATTTAGAAAAAAATATCTGCTTTTGAAGAAAAAAACGAATTTTTTACCCCCTCGGTACTCAAGGGTTCCCTCAAAGAATGTTATTTGGTCCAGCCGGCTTCAGATGTTTGGCCAGCTGACATGAATATATAAGTATATATGGGCAAAGAGCTTTATTATATAGATTGTTTTAGGAAGCTATGCCTTATATCAGTGCTCAGGATTTGGATCCATTGGATCAGCTACATTTTGCCTTTATGCAAATCCAGATCCGCAAAATATGTGGATCCACGGATACGGATCCAAGGGGCAAAAATACTGCTTCTTGTTTTAAAAACACAAATCACAACTGTTGAAAAATGAGTAATTATTAAAAATGTCCTTATCTCTGAATTGTTAAATAAATAAAAAAGTGAAAACAAAGAAATTTTTTTTTTTTAATTATTCTTTTGCTGAAAAAAAATCAGTAAATCCAGAATTCAGAATCCGTATCCGTATAAATTTAAAGTGGATCCTAAGCACTGCCTTATATGATGCTAAAACAATTGTTAAAAAAATTTAGACTTAGAGTAAGAACTAGGAAAAAAGTGTTCAAAAAAGGGATCAATGGATAATACCCCTGTTGCCACTATTCTGTTGACACCCTGTGCAGTCATGTCGTCGTTTTTGTTACACAACCAATTTCCTTCGTTCTCTGGTTCGAATAAAAAATCCAATAAAAAAAATCATTAAAAAAAATATTAAACAGAAAATGTGCGAAATCTGTGAAGGTCTGGTTAGTGGTTAGTCCGCCCAGAGGCCGACTTAAAAGAATTTGAACTGCGTTTAGACGCGGTTCAAACATGGTTGGTTCCACTTGAGAATATATAATCAATGTTTCGAGATTCAAGCCGGCGCTCGGTTTGAACCAGTTATTGGCGGTTCAGCGACGCTGCTCAAATTCTTTAAATTTGGCCTTGGGTTTTGTTCTGTCAATGACCCCTGTATGAAGATTGTATTCGGGTGAAGAATTACCCCCATGATGAGGAGTGATTTTGTTGATCTGGGAGTAAAATTAGAATTGGGACTTAAATAAGTTTTTCCACACCTTTTTGATACTTTTTTGATTACATTTACACATTTGTGTGTTGTTCAGGTTCTACCCGGGGATCAGTTCTCAGTGATAAAATAAGACTGACCTCCCTAGAGGTTTGTTCTTTTTAATTAAAGGGACTGTAAGCTTAAATTCAAGAATCCCTCTTTCCAATGGCTACCTTGAAAGGTCTGTTTGATCAAATGATAATCCATATTTGTGTTTATTTTCATTTCCAATTTCTCTGCAAAAGTGACGTGCTAAAAAAGAAACAATGGAGAAACTCACAGAAATAAAAACTTCATGAGTCAAAAAAATTAGGGTATCTTATACATTTTTTGATCAGATAAAGGTTTCAAGGGTGCCGTTGTAAATCGTGCATTGCTTTCTTTGCATGGAGGGTCACTTCACTTATGCATGCAGTTCCTTTAGGTCTTTTCTTCTCTTTTTTTTTTATTTTCATTTTTTTATCGAAACTGGTCAATCTTTGATCTTTCTCCCTTGTTTAATTGTTCCTATTTTTTATTTTATGTTTTCCACTCAGTTTTCCTTTCTGTTTTCCTCACTGTTCTCCTCTCTGGTTTCCTCTCTGTTTTCCTCTCAGTTTTCTCTCTGTTTTACTCTCAGTTTTCTCTCTGTTTTACTCTCAGTTTTCTCTCTGTTTTACTCTCAGTTTTCTCTCTGTTTTACTCTCAGTTTTCTCTCTGGTTTCCTCTCTGTTTTACTCTCAGTTTTCTCTCTGTTTTACTCTCAGTTTTCTCTCTGTTTTACTCTCAGTTTTCTCTCTGTTTTACTCTCAGTTTTTTCTCTGTTTTACTCTCAGTTTTCTCTCTGTTTTACTCTCAGTTTTCTCTCTGTTTTACTCTCTGTTTTCTCTCTGGTTTCCTCTCAGTTTTCTCTCTGTTTTACTCTCAGTTTTTTCTCTGTTTTACTCTCAGTTTTCTCTCTGTTTTACTCTCTCTGTTTTACTCTCTGTTTTCTCTCTGGTTTCCTCTCAGTTTTCTCTCTGTTTTACTCTCAGTTTTCTCTCTGTTTTACTCTCTGTTTTTCTGTCTCTATCTATCTATTTATCTTTCTATCTAACTATCGATTTATCTATCCATCTATCTATCTATTTATCTTTCTATCTAATTATCAATTTATCTTTCCATCTATCTATCTATCTATCAGGATCCTGTTCATCTTGGCAGTGATGATGCTCGGTCTGTCCCCCGGACATCTAGTTCAATTACTTCCAGTGAGAGGGGGGGAGAAGAGTTACCGGGACAGGTATTTCAAGGGTGGAGATTCCGGGACTGATTTTTCAATTTTTTATATTAACAATTTTTTGAAGAAAAATTGAATTATTAATTGATTTTACACATTAAAACGGGATAGTACAACAAATAAATTCTCTGCTTCTTGTAAGATTATTATGGAATGCACTTTAGACAATCCAATTCATTTATGAACCATAACCATGGCCATGATCAAGGCGATGACCATAAGTCATGACCAATGACCATAATCAATGGTCATGACTAATGACCATAATCAATGGTCATGACCAATGACCATAGCCAAGGCGAATACCATGACAAAGACGAGGACCACTATCAACGACTCATTACCATCATCCTATGACTGTGACCATGACCATGACCAGATGACTATGACTGTAACCAATGTGACCATGACCATGACCATGACCATGACCATGACCATGACCATGACCATGACCATGACCATGACCATGACTATGAACAGGACGGTGACCGTGACCATGACCATGACCTTAACCATAACTATGACCATGACTGACCATGACCATGACCATGACCATGACCATGACCATGACCATGACCTTGACCATAACTATGACCATGACCATGACTTTGACCATAATTATGACCATGACTGACTATTACCATGACTATTACCATGACCATAATTATGACCATGACCATGGCCCCCCCCGGGGGGCCGGCCGATTGGATTTTGCCTTGGGGGGGATCATGACCATGACCATGACCACAACCACGACCACGACCACGAACACGATAACGACCACGACCACGACCATGACCCCGACCACGACCCTGACCCCGACCACGACCATGACCATGTTGATGTCCAGGATGCCGAATTATCTCCCCGGAATTCTGGAACCCGAAACCTTGGTCTTAATGCTCTCATGTCCGAGATATCCAATCTCAGGTTCGGATAATTATTTCTTTTTCTAAAATCAAATTATTTTTTAAATAGGGAAGCCGCCATATGGCCTTCATTTCTTCTTGATAATTTCTCAATAACATATTTTTATCGTTATGCATTTACATAGCTTTTTTGTTTCATAATTTATTGTTACTTAGTTATTATTTTATTTTTTCATATTGTCTAAATACACAGATTTTATATCTATTTTTTATATCTTTTCTCCAAAAGTTAAAATTCTTGTGCCTGACAATATTTCACCCTGTACTTGTTCCTGACAATATTTCACCCTGTACTTGAGGGACTTTAAGCGTAATTTCAAGTGACCTCCATGCAAAATTGGCAATGTCTGATTCCCAACCTTTATCTGATCAATAATGTAAAAGAAATTTCTAGGTTCAAAATTGTTTAATTCTAATTAATTTCAATTTTTCCTGCAGTAGAAAACCCAGGATTGAAAATAATCTGTTTTCCAAATCGTAAACTTTGATATCTAATGTATACTTGATCAGACAAACCTTTTAAAGGTATTGTTGTTGTAAATAGGGCATTGCCATCTTTGCATGAAGGATCACTTGAAATCACGTTTACAGTCCCTTTAATGCTTTTAATTCCATTTTAATTTGAAGAGAGGAGACAGAAAGATTACGAGAAGAGCTGGAGGAGCAAAGGCAGCAGTTTAAACAGGTTTAAATATTTTCCTTTGAATCTTTGGCCATCAATGTAAAAGCTCAGATTCGGGTTTTAATTCCCTAGGCCCGGGTTTAAGGCTTCATCTTAGATCCAATGATTCAGTGATCAACAACTGCCAGCCCTTAAACTCAACTTACAGACTTAGACTTTATCATAATAAAACCGACCTTGGTTGGTTTTAGCAGAGAATTAGTCTCATGTTGAGTCTTATTCTAATCAAATCCCGACATCCGCCAATTCCAACCATGAAAATCTACAAAATACTACATTAAACCGGTTTGATAAATCCATCTCTGTGGAAAATCAGTAGCAACTTTTCCCAAAGTTTTTGTCTTAAATTAGTCCCATCATTTTAATGTTCATTAACATCATAAATATTATTATTAGAATCTTAATTATTATTTTTATTGTCACTGTTATTATTACCATTTTAATGATCATCATCATTATTAATATTATTATCAGGATCTGTACTGTTATTATTATTATTTTAATGAGCATCATCATCATTAATATTATTACCAGGATCTTTATTATTGATATTATCTATTTTTTAAATTATTATCATCATATATATTATTATTAGAATCTGTGTTATTATTATTATTGTCACTGCTATTATTATTATTTTAATGATCATTATCATCATATGTTTTACTATCAGGAGCTTGATTATGTGACTTCTCAACTCCGTGAAGACCGATTTAGAACTGATAGGTATGAATTTATGTCTGGATATATGTAGATATTTATTGTGAATATTATAAAATAAAATAATGTTCATGTGCTCTAATTAATATTTATATAAAATTGAATTCTATCATCATTTACTATTTATTAGCTAATTAATTAAATAACTTTTTTGATTCATTGTATCATTTGAATAGAATAAGAAATAATAGTTGTTTGTTTCAGTTATGTAAAAGTTAAATATCTAAATAATTGATAGATTGATAACTTGAATACATTGATTAAATACATTGATTGATTGATTGATTGATTGATACATTGATACATTGATTGATTAAATTAATGTTTAGACTGGAAGAGCAGATTAACGACCTGACTGAGCTGCATCAGAATGAAATGGAGAATATCAGGTTAAACCTCTATTATAAATCTATCGTTATAAAAACATAAATTCTGTTAATTTTCTTCCTCGTCTCTAGTACATAAGTCAGAAAGTTCGTATCTTGTTGAAATGGCATAAGAATCCTATTTTCAATTTTCAGATAAAAAAACAAGGACATTTTCATCATTTCTGGTGTAAAGGGTAGTCTTTAAATTGTAAATACTTTGATTGTTCCTTAAAGGCTGTTTTTATACAGGGGTCGGCGATTATACAGGCTGCAGACTGCATGTTGATGCTCTGCACCCTGAGGGCTGTCTGGGGGTTCCATGTCGGGTTCCTTTTCAGATCTTATAATTATTTATTTATTTATACTAACTTTATGGATTCTCTGAAGTTTTTATGTACATATAATAGAGACAGGCCCCACAATTTGGAATTCTTTACAATAAAGAAATTGTATGTTAACTGGTTTTTATACATCATACTAAGAACAAAATTACNTTCTCTCTTTTTCCTTTCTTCTTCATTCTTTTTCCCTAAAACCAATGAAAGCTCATATTTTTGCCCCCCCCCACCCTCCGGGGATGGGCAAGCAAAAAATATACACCCCTGAGGTTATATCAATAAAATAAAGACGACTTTTTACTAATACTGCTTTGATATGTAACAAGCCTTTTTCAAATTACGAGTTAAAAGTAAATCAAGTAAAGTCAAAATCGGAAAAAGAAAGTCGTCTTCATTGTATTTATTTATATACGAGGGTGACTAAATATATATATATTTTGCCAAATTTTTTATTTTTTAAATTGTTGCTTTAGATCCGGAGTTACGGATATGGAGGAGAAGGTTCAATATCAAAGTGAGGAAAGACTTAGAGATATTCAGGTTTGTTACGTAAAGTTATATAAAATTTGTACTTAAAGTTACATAAAATTACATAAACTTACGTGAAGTTACTTAAAGTTACATAAAGTTACTTAAAGTTACATAAAGTTACATAAAGTTACACATAAAGTTACATAAAGTTACAAAAAAGTTACATAAAGATAAACAAATTTACATAAATTACGGGGAGTTATTTAAGTGTTGTTAGGTTAGGTTAGGTTATTAAGATATATTATTTATGTTATGTTTTACCATATGTTATGTTGTGTACCTTGATCTACCCTATATTGTGTTTTGCCAGGCTATATTGAACCAGGATATACATTACATTACATCATCTTACATTATATTATGTACAATGAGTTATGTTATGCTACTTTTAGTCATGTTACAATGATTTCTATGAAACTATTGTGTACTTAATTACTTATGGTACATTTCATTGTAGACGTGCTTTAAAGTTGAATTATAGCTGTATATATAGTAGCATGCTGCTATAATGTGTCATTGGTTTTCAGATGTTCTTCAGAAAATTTAGAATATTTCTAGAAAAAAATTTTTATTTCAATGAAAATAAAATTAAAATTAACTTTTATTTTTTTTAACTTAACTTTAACTGAGTTAATTCATTGGAACTTAACGGAAGGGAGTTCAAGTCTGAAATCTTAGAATTATTATTATTTTTGTTATTAGTATTATCATTTTAAGTTTTGTTAAATAGATTATAATAATAATGTTATAAAGTGTCAGAACTTAAATTTTCACGAAAGCTCGGGACAAAATATAATCTAAAAAGGATAAAGAGAGCTTATCTGTTCAAAAACTTCATAGCACTGCGAAACAAAATAATATTGTTACAAATAGTTATCATGGCATGTTACGTTGAAATATGTTTGGGTTAGGATCAGCTGTCTGGCCTAGAAACCAAGATATCAAGGATGGAGCATCAAGCAGCACAGCATCAGCAGTATGTAACATTTGAGGTCAGTCGCCATTTTCTTTTGTCATATCATTTCATCCCACATCAAATTATTTCTCTTATTCTTTTACCTAGTTTATGTAGCCTCAATACTAATGAGCTAACATAATTTCTTTTTAATTTAAAAAAAGAAAACTAGCTCCCGTGCATGTATTTTGAAAACATGTACAAAGTTATGTTTAGCACTTTCTAATATGCGACAACACAAACCGTGTTTGCAATATCTCTCAGCCTTATTTCATACAGATATACTATCCTATTATAAATAATGTAGTTTGTTTTTTCTCTTGAACTGCTGCCTTATCAATACTTGAATATAAATGTATCATCAATTTTGGCAAGAAAAAAAACAATAAAATGCATCCGTAATTGACTCCTTCTTAATTTATTTATAAATGTATGTACACGATATTGTTGTAAAATAGTTTTATTTAATCCATGTAAACAATTTTGTACAACTAATATAATCTCGATACGGAGATAATAAATATCTAGATCTCAAAAAAAATTATTTCTCAATTTGATTGATTTTCAGGGACTAGAAAACTCCAATGCTCGAGCCTTGGTTGTGAAAGCAATAAATATTCTGCTAACCCTACTCCAGGTCGGTTTTTTACTAAAAGCAAATGTCCTTGTTGCAATTTTTTTATTTTCCCGTCAGATTTCAATTTCCCGCTGTCTTTTTAGGTTGTTTTGTTACTCCTTGAGACTGGGGCCCAGATACTGAAACCGTTTTTAAAAACTCCCACAAGGATGGTAACTACCCTACTCTTAGGTAACCAGGATTAGTCATAGTTCTTTTCTAGTCCTTTTTATTAAAAATCTAAAATTTTTTGTTTCAGTGACTGTCATTATTTTGGCAATTAGACAGTGGACCGAGCTCTCAACTCTGGCAGTAGGACGCCCTAAAGATTTAAAGAAACAAGATTTGTAGTATTGACATTTATAAAAATTTTCATAAATTTGTCATTTCAAGGTTTGCCAAAAATCAGAACTTTTCTGGAATTTTAAATTTCCAACTTCGTAAGTTCTGAATAGTTTTTTATTCACAATATGTTACTTTAATAGTTTTAGCAGATTGAAAAACCAATCCCTCTGAACTGAAAACCAAATTTTGGAACTAATAAAAAACCAAGAAAGATAAAGTTCAGTCTTTACTCTAAAAAGTTTTTCTTCAAATTGACTAAAAATTCTTGTTGGCTCGGCATTAAACAAAGCATGTACTGTACCAAAACTTTGTTACCTTAAATGAAAGTCTTTCTCCTTAAAAAAAAACAGGTTGTAATCACTAATCATTGAAATTGCTTGTATAAAATTTATACAACTAAATTCTTGACAAAACTGAATCAGGGGTGTTTTTCTTTTAGTAAACTTTTAACTTATAAGTAGAAAATTTTAAACGTTTGGCAAAAATTAGTTCGGACAGTGTTTGTCAATATCCTGGGTTTGGACTAAACTCGTTGAGGTTGCACTCCCTCCCTTGTTGAACTAGTGAGGTTGCACTCCCTCCCTTGTTGAACTAATGAGGTTGCACTTCCTTGTTGAACTAGTGAGGTTGCACTCCCTCCCTTTTTGAACTAATGAGGTTGCACTCCCTCCCTTGTTGAACTAGTGAGGTTGCACTCCCTCCCTTGTTGAACTAGTGAGGTTGCACTCCCTCCCATGTTGAACTAATGAGGTTGCACTCCCTCCCTTGTTGAAATAGTGAGGTTGCACTCCCTCCCTTGTTGAACTAATGAAGTTGCACTCCCTTGTTGAACTAGTGAGGTTGCACTCCATCCCTTGTTGAAATAGTGAGGTTGCACTCCCTTGTTGAACTAATGAGGTTGCACTCCCTTGTTAAACTAATGAGGTTGCACTCCCTCCCTTGTTGAACTAGTAAGGTTGCACTCCCTCTCTTGTTGAACTAGTAAGGTTGCACTCACTCCCTCGTTGAACTTAAGCTTTTTAACTGATGTACTCAAGAACATATTGTAAGAAGCAGTTGCTACTCTATTTTCATTATCTCTAGTTACAAAGACAACAAAAACGTTTTTTAAAACAATGCTATAATGTTATTTTTAGTTAATATTATAAAGTAGTGTTAGTTTTATATATTTTCATTAAACCCAAAAAGCCCTTATTATCTTTAGATATGCATTCTGGGGTGTATTTGAAGAATTGGGTTGGGGGGGGGGGGGGGGGGGAAGAAAACCTTCAGGGTGAAAAAAGTTGTGACTATGAGGCCCTTTTTTGCTTCAAGTTTCGGAGGACATATATAATGTATTCTCTTACTTTAAATCTGCATACCTTAAACAAATACCTTTTTAAATAAACTTACTAGAATAATTATTATTGCAACCTATTCACCAAATAATGTTCCGTAAAATCTACGTAAAGTTTGGTTTTTTATGTACCAGTAGTAATTTACAAAATTTCTTAAATGTGGAGGCATATTTTTGTAAGACCTGGGACGGAAGTTGAGCTTGGTCGCTGAACACTAACTAGTATCGATTCAAATATTTAGCTGTAGTTCTGCAGTGTATGTTGTTTACATCTTTAGGATACAGGATCCGATACATGATAACTACACTGCAGAACTTCATTCAAGTATTTGAAGCGACATTAGGAAATATCAAAATCAATTTACTTTTATAGATTGTGGAATCTATTAACAGAATAATCAAATATATCACATTTATTGTGGACATTTTTAAATATGGAAACATTAAAGTGTTGGCCAGAGTTTTTAATTAGAATTTCTTTTAAGGTTAAGGCTTAAGAAAAATTAAAGAGACCGAACCCTTTAAAATTAGAATTCACTACATTCAATTTTTTCAACAATTTTATAATAGATATAATTCTTAAAAGAGTTCTTAGACTTTCCGCGTAACAATTTATTAAAAGTTAAAAAAACCCTTGCCATATCTTTTCAATACTTTAAACCCATGTAGTTGATATTTTTAAAATATAATATTATTGTCACTTGTTGATTCACTTTATTCTGTTGAAACTCTAGTTTTTGTAATTTTCATAAAATAAATATTTTCATGAGCTTTAAACAAAGGCGTGTATTGAGGACAAAGGGGGGGGGGCAATACTGAGCCAAACCAGGCAAGATATATTGTGCTGAGCGTGCAGACACATTGTGAGGAAGTTGCTCGTATTTTCTGTCCTTTTGTACCCTACTATATGCCAAACTCAAGGACTAAATAATATAATGAAGCCCACTGTTTATTGTTATGTATTACTCTCTGAAGTTCTAAGAATTGTTAGTCCTCATCCCTGAATATCCTCTCCTCTAATAATGTTTAGTCTAATGTTACCTCTCCCCCTCCAGGGGGTTGCAGGAATACTTGTCCCCACACTTGCGTTATGCACATATAGTGAGAAACATTGTGTTTTCGAAAGGTAAGACGACTTTCAGATTCAAATTATGATTTCAAATAATCCTGTACACGAGACCCAGTTATTGTACAGTGTGCATAGAATTTTATATTTAATCTACTAAAAGACAATTTGAAAGTCATAAAAAAAGAATTTTTAAGGTGATTTTTGAAAATTTTCTAAAGATTTTGGAAAAAACGAGCGTTTTTTAGCTGAAGGAACGATTGTTTGAAACAAATTTACAGAAAACGATAATTTTTACTGAAGAAATGATTCTGCTGAACAAAAAAATGTTACTGAACAATTGTTTAACGAGAAAATCAACGAAATAGATGGAAAATAAACTAATTATGAGAAGAACGAAAAAACTTTTTTACATAACAATTAAAAAAAAACTAATGAACTGTGTCGTTTACGAACAATGAACGATCGCAATAGAAAAAGTTGAACGTGCCATGCTCTAGATTCATTTGGTAAACTTTCCTATTTTGCATTCTAAAGTCTGTGTCCTGTATACTGAACAAATATTTTAGCAAATTGGAAGGAAAAATTATCGGCATTGCTTTGCATCCAGTCTTTGTTCATATATTGTACACAGTGTCCAAATAAACATGGGAATAAAATGACGACTTCTATATCGTCTTTGTTCCATTTGGGATTTTCTCGTAAACATAATTTTGTAGTATCACAGTTAAAACATTTAATGCCGAAAACTACGGATTTTTTAAAATATTGTCCACACCAGTTTTTCTCTTTCAACATTGACGGAGACTATAGGAAATTTGTCCAGATTCCAGTTTAAAATCAACAATACTGTTTAATTGTGTGATATCTTCGTCAATATCCAATTTACAAAGAAGGTAGACCACATTTTGGAAAGCTCATTTGATTTTAAATAATTTTTTGATACACTTTAGACATGTTATTTGATAGGTTCTTCTATACTAGGTTCTACTGTACTATGTTCTATTGTACTAGGTTCTTCTGTACAAGGTTCTACTGTACAAGGTTCTAATGTACTAGGTTCTACTGTATTAGGTTAACCTGTACTAGGTTCTACAGTTCTAGATTAAATTTTACTAGGTTCTACTGTACTAGTTTCTACTGTACTTTGTTCTACTGTACTGGGTTCCACTGTACTAGGTTCTACATTACTAGGTTGAATTTTACTAGGTTCTATTGAACTAGGTTCTACTGTACTAGGTTGTACTGTACTAGGTTGTACTGCACTAGGTTGTACTGTACTATGTTCTACTGTATTAGGTTCTACTGTACTAGGTTCTACTGTAATAGGTTCTACAGTAAAAGGTTCTACTGTATTAGGTTCTACTGTACTTAGTTCTACTGTACTAGGTTCTACTGTACTAGGGTCTACTGTACTAGGTTCTACTGTACTAGGTTCTACTGTACTAGGTTCTGCTGTACTAGGTTCTACTGTACTAGGTTCTACTGTACTAGGTTCTACTGTACTGGGTTCTACTGTACTAGGTTCTACTGTAATAGGTTCTACTGTACTAGGTTCTGCTGTACTAGGTTCTACTGTATTAGGTTCTACTGTACTAGGTTCTACTGTACAAGGTTATACTGTACTAGGTTATACTGTACTAGGTTATAATACTGTACTAGGTTCTACAGTACTAGGTTCTACTTTACTAGGTCGAATTTTACTAGGTTCTACTGAACTAGGTTTTCTGTTACTAGGTTCTACTGTATTAGGTTCTACTGTACTAAGTTTTACTGCACTAGGTTCTACTGTACTAGGTTCTGTTGTGCTAGGTTCTATTGTACTTTGTTCTGCTGTACTAGATTCTGCTTTACTAGGTTCTACTGTACTAGGCTCGACTGCACTAGGTTCTACTGCACCAGGTTCTACTGCACTAGTTTCTACTGTAATAGGTTCTACTGTACTAGGTTCTACTGTACTAGGTTTTACTGTACTGGGTTCGCCACATGATATTTCAAACAGTGGGTCAGTTTGTTAAACTCCATTTAAATTTAGGCTCCATATTGATCAATCAGATTGCTCGGGACACTTTAAATAGTCCCAAAAGGCAAATCTGAAGAAAAGCACATTTTATCTTTGACAAATAACCTTCGAAGAATCTAAAATTATCTTACCCAGATTTTCCTGACAAACTAGAATGAGAAAAAAAAACAAGAATTCAGTTTCCAGCAATTACTGGAGTTTTAAGCAATAACTGCTATATCACCTTCTTTTACATAAACCTTCTTACTTCTCAACTCTGGTGTTTCATAGATATTATACTTTCCCAGGTACTTGAATTCATGTATAGTTGCCTGTATATTACTTAATTAACTAACTACCTAATTACCTACCTAACTACCCACCTACTTAACTACCCTAATACCTACCTACCTTACTACATTACTACCTACCTACCTGCCTATCTACCTACATAATTACCTATCTACCTACATACCTACTTAGGTACTGGAATGCTAGTGCTAGACCATGCCAAAGAAACAGTAAACAAACTTGCCCAGGTAAAAAGGGATTTTTTTTTCAATTTTGAATAAAATAATATAAAACACTGCATATTATATAAAAACTGAATAATATTCTATCTAAACAATTGTAGTAAAAGTTCTTAAAATCCATTTTTTTTAAACTTTAATTTCAAAAATTTTGGGTTCTTTAAGAGGCCTGAAAGTTTTTTCATACAACACAAATGCTTTTTGCAAGTTGTGAAATAGGTTATATTAACTAGAATCGTTTTTTGTTTTTGATGTTTTGTTAATATAATATTAGAAATCTTGAGAATACAGTTTTAAAGATTATTAATCAATGCCACAAAAATATCTAGCAACTCTGTTTTGTATATTTCCTAAATAATGCTTTTTTATGGAATTTGAATCCTGCGTGATCATAAACCATGGCCATATGAGGTCCCACAAAATGTTTGGCCATTTTAACAATATCTGTAGATTGTGATTTTCCATAGAAAATTTTTGTTTTTTAGACAGATTCTCAACCTTCTTCACTTTTGACATGGTCTGTCCTTTTCTGTTTTTAACAGGTAACCATCCAATTCTGTTTGCTGGGAAGGTATCTATCCAGTTCTGTTTGCTGGGTAGTTACCCACCCAAATCTATTTGCTGGTTAGGTACCCATCTACTTATGTTTTATGGAAATGTATCCATCCAGTTCTGTTTGCTGGGAAGGTACCCATCCAGTTATGTTTGCTGGGGAAGGTACCAACCAAGTTCTGTTTATTGGAAAGGTACCCACCCAGTTCTGTTTGCTGGGAAGTTAACCATCCAGTTATGTTTGCTGGGGAAGGCACCAACCCAGTTCTGTTTGCTGGGGAAGGTATCAACCCAGTTATGTTTGCGGGGAAGGTACCCATCTAGTTCTGTTTATTGGAAAGGTACACATCCAATTCTGTTCGCTGGGAAGATACCCATTCAGTTATGTTTGCTGGGAAGGTACCAATCCAGTTATGTTTGCTGGGAAGGTACCAACTCTGTTCTATTTGCTTGGAAGGTATCCATCCAGTTCTGTTTGCTGGGAAGGTACCCATTCAGTTATGTTTGCTTGGAAGGTACTCATCCAGTTATGTTTGCTGGGAAGGTATTCATCCAGTCATGTTTGCTGGGAAGGTACCTATCCCGTTATGTTTGCTGATAAGGTATTCATCCAGTTATGTTTGCTAGGAAGGTACCTATCCTGTTATGTTTGCTGGGAAGGTACCTATCCAGTTATTTTTGCTGGGAAGGTACCTATCCAGTTATGTTTGCTGGGAAGTACTCATCTAGTTTCGTTTGCTGGGAAGGTACCTATCCTTTTATGTTTGCTGGGAAGGTACTTATCCCGTTATGTTTGCTGTTGTTTCTTTGTTTATTCATATGAAAAATATAGTTAGTTGTTCATAGACTTTTGTCTTTTATTTAGCCGTCGCTAAACCTATCCAGTTATGTTTGCTGGGAAGGTACCTATCCCGTTATGTTTGCTGGGAAGGTATTCATCCAGTTATGTTTGCTAGGAAGGTACCTATCCCGTTATGTTTGCTGGGAAGGTACCTATCCAGTTATGTTTGCTAGGAAGGTACCTATCCCGTTATGTTTGCTGGGAAGGTACCTATCCCGTTATGTTTGCTGGGAAGGTACCTATCCCGTTATGTTTGCTGGGAAGGTACCTATCCCGTTATGTTTGCTGGGAAGGTACCTATGTTGCGTACAAGTTGTCCTACTTTCCGCCGTAATGTCTGCAAGTAGTTACCTGATCAAAACTCATGTGTTATATATAAACAGTCGCCATATTAGTTATCTTGTTTCTTTGTTTATTCATATGAAAAATATAGTTAGTTGTCCATAGACTTTTGTCTTTTATTTAGCCGTCGCTAAACCTATCCAGTTATGTTTGCTGGGAAGGTACCTATCCCGTTATGTTTGCTGGGAAGGTACCTATCCCGTTATGTTTGCTGGGAAGGTAGCTATCCCGTTATGTTTGCTGGGAAGGTACCTATCCAGTTATGTTTGCTGGGAAGGTACCTATCCCGTTATGTTTGCTGGGAAGGTACCTATCCTGTTACGTTTGCTGGGAAGGTACCTATCCAGTTATGTTTGCTGGGAAGGTAGCTATCCCGTTATGTTTGCTGGGAAGGTACCTATCCAGTTATGTTTGCTTGGCAGGATCTATAAGCAAACCAATGCACAATAATCTCACTCGATGATGTAAATGGTGAACTGTCCCGTTTTCAGTTTAAAGTTGGTAAATACTTTACAACTTGTTCTTCCTGCCTTAAAGTTGGAGTTTAAAGTGAGTCAGCAACCAATAAGCAACCAATCAGCAACCAATCAGTAACCAATCAGCAAGCAATAAGCAACCAGTGGGCAACTGCTAAGCAACCAATAAACGATCAAAGGGCTATCATTAAGCAACCAATAAGCAACCAATAAGCAACCAATTAGCAACCAAAAAGCAATCAATAAGCAACCAATAGGCAACCAATATGCAATCAATAAGCAATTAATAAGCAATCAATGAGCAATTAATAAGCAATCAAGCAATCAATAAGCAACCAATAAGCAATCAATAAGCAATAAATTAGCAACCAATAAGCAGATACCAGGCACGATATGAGACCAGTGTATATGTGTTAAATGTTCCTTTGTCATTTGTAAATTTACAACCATTTTGTAAATTGATATTTCATAGGTAAATAGATTAAAAAATAAACAAGTATAAGTATATTTTGTAAACTGTTAACATGTAATTGTAAATGCATTAGTGTCTAAGTATCATCAACATTTATTTTTAAGTTGGCAAAAATAATTTGTAAATTGTAAATTGTAAATGCATATGTATCACCCATGAATTTTTTAAGTTGGCAAAAATAATTTGTAAATTGTAAATTGTAAATGCATATGTATCACCCATGATTTTTTTTAATTCGACAAAAATAATTTTTTAATTGTAAATGCATATGTATCACCCATGATTTTTTTTAAGTCGGCAAAAATAATTTGTAAATTGTAAATTGTAAATTGTAAATTGTAAATGCTTGAGTAAATTATAATTAATGCATAAGTATCAAAAATACTTATTTTTACGTTGGCAAACATAAAAGCATTTTTTATCTAATTTTTTTAGAACAAAATTGCAAATTGTATGAAAGATTTATTAGTAGTATCATAAATACACACATAATACATCTAATTATAGGTTATCTAAAAATTATAATACACAAATCTAACGGTATAATGAATAAGCAACCAATAGGGCAACCGATATCCAACCAATAAGCAACCAATAAGCAATCAAATAAACAACGAATAAGCAACCAATAAGCAACTATAACAAACTATATTTATGTACTGAGACATAAATAAAGGCATGAATATTATGAACTGCATCTTTATATTGCAGCACTCTGTACGTATCACTGTATATTTAGCTGTATTCTGTTTAACCTGTGGCCTACTCACATGGGATTGGAAAAAGAAAAGAAGATTTTTCCCTCATCATTCGTCTAATAGAAATTCAGGTATTCTTGTTAACCCTAACATGCTACTCATGTTCTCTCCTCTGCCCCAAATACCTTTCTCATGTAAACATCTATACGGTTAAGGCATGAGTGAATTTATCATATCTAAAAAACAAATGTGTTTAAACCCAGTAACTGTTTAGAAACTCAGCCATCTTGTGTCAACAACCCAATCATCAAAAACCAAACCAAACCAAAGAATAAAAATGGCGCCAAACCCTTTTGGAGAAGAAATCAAAAATTTCTGAAGGCAGAGAAAATAGAACCAAAGAATATAAGCAGGTGGATTATTAAAATTTAATTAAACTTAATAATTATTTATTCTATAATCAATAATAAATTCCACTTTTGTCTCAGTATTGAACTAAAACCGATCCAACGAAATTCAGCTCCCGCCAGATATCTTCCAAGATCTCCTCCTTCTCCTTGTAGACCTAATTCTCCTCCTCCCTCTCCTCCTTCTGGCCTGGTTCAACTCAAATTAAACTCAGGGCTTCAAGCCCCGCGTCAGCCGCCCCGTTTAGACTAAAATCTATATCCAGCAGTGTGTCTAGTCCGACTAGATTAAAAGGAAACGAGTATTCTAGTCGAAACTTGTCAAATCAAAAAAGTAAACAATGGAGAACAGTGGAAACTGAAAAGGCAGAAAAATAAATAAGAATCTTTAAAAAAAACTCAATTATTAAATTCAAAAATAATCTTCACAATTAGTTGATAAAAAGTTACAAACAAAACCTAAATTGTTGAGTGGGTTTATTGGTTTTAGAACATATAAATGATATTTGAGAACTGGAGGTAAGGGACTGTAAGCGTAATTTCAACTGACCCTCCATGCGAAGGTGGCAATGTCTGATTCACAACAGTACTGATTTATTTGTGGAATTTCTTTACAAAAGTAACTTGCGAATTTCTACTGCAGATAAACAAAGGAATTTTAGAATTAAACAATTTTAAATCTAGAAAAACGACCACATGGCATATAATGATCAGATAAAGGTGTCAAGGGTACTGTTGTGATTCGGGTATTGCTGTCTTTACAGTGTCTCTTGAATTACAGCCAATTCAAGATTCAAGAACTTATTGCGAAGGTAATTTTTGCCACAAACTCTGATTTTGGAATCGGGATATCTTTGCAACCCGATATCATAGACCTGGGATATTTTAAACTATAAATTCTGACAGATCAAAAAAAGAAAACTTATCGAAGGTTTATACCATTAGGTTTCAAAGATAAAGTTTGAGTTTGTGGCAAATACTCAATTCCTTTATCGAGTAGCATTTTTTAATCTGACCGAACCCTTTGACAGGTTTTGGACACAAGCAAACAGACAGACAAGTAAAATTGTTGTATTCCCAGGATGGAGAATTAGAAATATTTTTGCCAAGAGATAAAATATACCTTCTTCTGCTATACAGGTATTATATTTTCCATTTCAAAATACAGGGGGACCCAGAAAACTATGGAATAGGAAGACGACATTAAGGCAATAATTAAGTGTATTTTTATGTTGTTATCAGGCAAATAGTTTTGCTACTAACTTATTAAATCATTTATTAAGTGAAATGGGTCTGTTTACACTACACCTTTTCTGTGTCTCATGTTCATTGGACTATTCAAAGTTAAAACTTGAGTCTAAAAGTAGTTTTCCAGAGTTTTATGGTTCTCAATGTACCATAATAGGAGTACAACTTTTGCGCAATATCAGGCAAAAATAATCTACCATTTAACTTTAAAAGATTACGATTGTCGTCGTATATATTAATACAATGAAGACAACTTTCAATTTCAATTTTTATTTCTAGCAAGCTTTCAAACAGCATGGATACGCATAATCATGGAAACAAGGAGAAGCTGTCAATTAACAGCTTCTCTTTGTTTGCTTGTGGTTATAAGCTTGTATTTTGAAAAAATATTGTCAGACACCAAAACTTTAAAATAAAAGTCGTTATCGCTATATTGATATAATCGCCGACCACAGTATAACTCTAAGGTTATATTAATTATTTATACCCATAAAACTGTGGAATAGAAAGACGAATGTTAGACCCATTATGATATTAAATAGTCCATTGAAGATGAAACATAGCAATTGCGCATTTTCAACCTTTTTGTAGAACTATTTTCTTTATAAAGCCATTAAATACTCAATAAACTGATTAAATGTCGTTTCATTAGTTTCACGGGTTTCAGCGCATAAAATCTACCAATTTTATTTTCAGATCCGAAGTGGTTCAAATTCTCCTGGGGTGAGAGAGTACAATCCACAACCTTTAAGAAGAGCTCCTAAACCCTTTATCGTCCAAAAGCCTGGTTTAACAGAACCGAAAAAATCCCCACAAAAGTCTTCAAGTCTTACAAATCAAGCATCACAACCCCACTCAAAGCTAAAAACTCTTCAATAACAACAAAGTTCACCAAATGTCGGTCAAAAGACATTTCAGGACTCCGGAAAAGGCATTGATACAAATTCTCCACCATTTCCAAGAAAGCTTCCAAAATGGCCGCCGATCAAAGACGACATTTCAGAAGACACGCGGAAATATCGCAGTGTCCCATCTAACTCATCAACTACTTCGAACATTTTAAAAACTCACTTCAACGAGAGGAACAGCTCTGTGGCTAAAGAAACTCTAAAAATGAAGACGACAAATAGTATTTATGATCTTACACCTTGCAGGCCCGCCCTCCGCCCTCCTTTATGAAATATTGTTTTAAGAAATAAAATAAAAAACACTTTTGACGCAATCAGATTTTACTTTAAAAAAAACTTTTTTATCATCATTGTCTAGATAATTACTGTTTTCTTCTGATTGGTTAAAGAATATAAATAATATAACTGTTTATTTAGAGAGAATACTTTTCACAGCATGAAGTGTACAGTGGAACCCACAAATTGTGGAAGACGATATTTAGAAAATCTGTAATAAATGTTAATGAATCAAGACAGTCCTTATTCCACAGTTTTATGAGTCCCACTGTATCTTGTACACAATGTACATTGTTTATTTGTCTGGACTCAACCCACAGCACACTGCTCGGCTTAGTTTAGTTCGCCTGAAATAATTTTATTTGAAGGGACATAAATTAAAAACAGTATCTCAACAACTTATTTAAAGGGAGTGACCGGCTATGTAAGGTAGTTGAACTGAGTATGCAGTGTTGTGGAAAACTTCTTTCGGATTCGGGGGTGGATACGCTTTCAGAATTAGTTTTTTAAAAATTATTAAGTAACGACGACCTAAAATGTAAAAAAAAGTTCTGCAATAAACAACAGACGTCATGTATAGGAACATGTTGAGAAAATAATAATTAATCTTATCATCGAAAGTAAGTAATCTTATTCAATTACTAGTTTCTATTTTCTCATTATTCCGGTTTCTCATTATACACAAAGATTTTCGCAGATTTTCTAGAATTATTATTGAGAAGACGACATTTGAAGAATTTAAAGAAATCTGCGAATAAATTTAAAGAAAATAAGATATTCAATATAATAATAAAAACGAAATAATCGCTTTTAGCATTGATTTATTGACAAATTTCTTTAGAAAAATATGTTCTTAACCATCTAATTAGGTTACTGTATACTTTTTAATTTCTTTTTCAATGTCTTTATTTAATAATTTAAAAAAAAAACTTATTCTGTAAACGTATCCACCCGCACAGTAGGAGTTTTGAACGTCGAATTTGAGCTCAAACTCAAGAGTTGCATATCTTTAAAAGGTTTTATATGTCTCAAATGAATCCGAAAGAAGTTTTCCATAACACTGCATACTCAGTTTAACTACCTTACATAGCCGGTCACTCCCTTTAACTCAACTCATTAAAAAAATTATTTGTAGCCGTGGATTAGTACAACAAAAACTCTAACGAGAGTTGTCCCATAATTACAAATATAAAAATATGATTTAAAGGTTGCAAGCTCTCCAGCAAAAATCGATAAGAATTTTGCTAATTACTTCTTTGATCTATAAAGGTAAAAACAAGTGTTTTACATTCTAAAATGTACATGTTTAAGGCTACAAAAAGACAGAAGAAAGTTAGAGAAGTACAAATAAAAGCCTTAGTAGTTGCGACTCTTCAAAGTCGGTCCTGTCTTAAAAACTGATGGAACTTTTAATATGTGATACTTAAACAAAAATGGTTGAACTGTTGTGAAATATTAAGGAATTATTGAACATTGAATATAGTACATTGAGACATTAAACATTTTCTCTTTGAAACATTGATTATTTTCAATTGTGGTTCCTCTATTGAATGACTTGAGCGATTCACTTCAGAAACAATGGAAGAAATTGTCGAAATTAAAAACTTTTCACCCTACAGAGTGTCTCAATAAACTTTAAATTGCAGATAATTGATGAAATAAGTGTAAATCAAATACAAATTTTGCGTCTTGTGCGCTTTTCAAAAGGCGGTCTGCCTGTTTTGTATCTTTCAAATTAACTGAGAAATTAAAGATTAAAAAAATTATTGTTTTTTTAATTTTGAACAGATATTTCAATACTTTCGTCATTACTGAATGTGCAAAATTTGTATAGTTTTAGACGTTTATATCTTTAATTTGGATACTTAACTTGTAATCACGTAATAATGCCGCGTTAAACAAAGATGAAATAGAAGTCGTCACTTATACGTTTCATGTTTATTGGGACACCCTGTAGCAAAACAACAAAAAATGTTTCTAAGAATTCTACCTGTCTGGACAGGTACAGGTTGACCCCTCAATAACTCCGAGCTGGCGCATCCCGTACGGAAAGATGCAGAAGCATCGGGTCAGGATGCTGCAATAATAGTTAACGATGTATTCTCCTGAAAATACCCCCCCCAACACCATCTTCTACTAATGTTTTTTTTGAAGTGTTGGGGTAAATTAAGAAGAACTATATAAAGGTATTAGAGGGTTATCCACAAAGATTATGGTTTTATAACAACCTTCATGATTGAGAATGCTAGGTATATGGATCAGAAGGTTAGGTTTAGGTTTTATTATCTTGTATTTTTCTGTAGTCGCTTTTAAGGACAGAAAGAATTATAATGTATATATGCAGGGTTACCTACAGAGTATGTGACTTTAAAAACGATCTTAAAGTGACAATCTGAAGGTTGAATACATTCTTTGGCATTCAAATGATTTGTAAGTCGAATAAGATTAAATGTGTACAGCTGAAGAGAACCATTTATGTAAGAAAAAGAATAAATATATGAATTTCTGTAGGTAATAATCAACTATATATATTGATTCAAAGACACAGCAAAACCGTAATGCCGTTTCTATGAACTTTCTTTTCAAAAATTGCAGTCGGATTTCTGTAAATAAAGATATGGGGGGAGGTTCATAAAATGTCCCAGATATTAAATGTCACGTCCCATTACCCCTAACAAGCTTGTATCCAAGATTAGATGCTCTGGATGCGCTCCAAATGGAAGATGTCGTCTTCGTTTACAGCTGACAAGTGGAAAAATCCTTCCCCCTCCCACCAACAACGTTGTCACTTAATCCTACGCCAATAATCAGTGACGTCATTTGAAGAATTTGAGTGCCCATTGCTGAAGACAACATTTCCCGTACATTAGAGTGCATCAAGACTCTATCCAGTATCATAGCCTTAATAAACTCGCCTGTGTACATTGTACCTGTTATTTCCGCAGCGTACAGTTGACTTTAAAGACCGCTTAGTTGTTTGTACAGGGTGGGTTGCCGTACAGTACACCAGTTCAGCTGTTTGTAAATAAACAAACCATACATCATGCAATTAGAACTAAGGAGATTTGGAGATTTTAATGTGACGTATTAGGACAGCTTTGCACGATATCTATTTTTTTAATAAAGTTAATATGTTGAAAATGATATGTACAGGGTGTTCCAATAAACATGGAACGCAACGGGATGACCGTTCTTCTACTCAGAACGGAACAAGAACGGAACAATCTAGCTGAAGGCCCTCATTCTAGAACGGAAAGAAACGATTTTTAAAAAGTCGAAACTTGCCCAGCCCTAAGTGTAAACCGAATGTCTTCCGTTCAAAAATGACATAAACATTCCGAGTTCTCTCCGAGATTATAAAAAATTATTTGTATACTTACCCTGCAATTGTGGAACTACCTATAGAGTATCAACTTTTACATGATTATTTTTTGGTAAATAATTCGGAAAAAGTTTCGATAAAAAAATTATTTTTTTGGAAATGTAAAATTCCTTTGTTTGAAATCCATCTACGTTCTTACAGCAGGTTATTCTAAAATAGTTCATTTATTCATTTATTAATTTGTTCATTTATTCATTTATTCATATTATTTATTTATTCATTCTTTCCTTTATTTATTTATTAATTTATTCATTTATTCACCTATTCATTTATTCATTTATCCATTTATTCATTTATTCATTTTTTCATTTATTCATTTATTCACCTATTCAATTATTCATTTATTCATTTATTCATTTATTCATTTATTCATTTATTCATTTATTCATTTATTCATTTATTCATTTATTCACCTATTCAATTATTCATTTATTCATTTATTCATTTATTCATTTATTCATTTATTCATTTATCATTTATTCATTTATCAATTTATTCATTCTTTCATTTATTCATTTATTCATTTATTCATTTATTCATTTATTCATTTATTCATTAATTCATTTATTCATTTATTCATTTATTCATTTATTCGTATATTCATTTATTCATTTATTCACTTATTCATTTATTAATTTATTCATTTATTCATTTATTCATTATTTACCTTGTGACAACATTTTTTCCTACTTGTCCGCAATGACATTCATCAAATGTGGTTTCTCCTTTGTAATATTTACATAAATAGTGCAGTACGTTATAATACTCATATAATGGTGTAGTACGGTACAGTAAAATTGTACAGATGAAAGGAACTGTAGACAAAATTACAAGTGACTTCTTTATTTAAAAGCGACATATATCATTACAACATTACCCCATAAACCTTGATCAGAGTTACCATGAGGGAGATAACGTCGTTTTTATCGTGAAACGTGTTAAATTCTGACAATTTCCCCTCATGTTGTCTGCAGCATTAATCCCAAAGTTTGAAAAGTTTTAATTTCTTGTAAAATCCACAAGCCAATTTTATTAAGAACCACAATTGAAATAATAAATTTTCATTAAATGCATGGATATCCAAATTATGCTAATTTTTTTGTGAGCGGACATGTCACTTTATAAAAGAAGGGTCACTTGAATTTACGTAAACAGTCCCTTTAAGTTGAGATTACGTAAACAGTCCCTTTAAGTTATGAATTCAACAAAATTACAATGTTATTTGTAATCTATATTTTTTCTTATTGTTCTAATGTTCTATACCTGTTGTTTTATATATAGTCCGTCCTGAAAAAAACAAGATTGCAATTGTAATTTCACGCCAAAATGTCAATTCCCGATTCACAACGATACCCTTAAAACCTTTATCTGATCAATAATGTGGAAGATATTGTTGTTTTCCTAACTCAAAAGTGTTTAATTCTGATATTCTTCATTTCTTCTTATAAGGAATAAATGCTTACTTTTGCTGAGAAACAGTAGATGAAAGTAAACAGTTGAAAGATATAAAAACATGGATTTCTAATTTATACTTGATAAAACAAGCTTAAAGGGTAAATCGGATATTCCCATCTTTTGCATGAAGGTTAACTTGAAATTACGCTTACAGTCCCTTTAATACATAAATATCAAGCGAAGAGGCTGAGTTGACATATTTATACAATTATAAACATTTAGCATTAACAATTTCGTTAATTTCAAAATTTACTGATTTCATTTTTTTTTTGCTTTAATAATGTGCTTAGCAAAAAAATCAAGTCAAAATCAATTTTAAATCTCACTAAATGTCCACGCTTAATGGATGTAACGACAGAGTTTATACTTTGAAATATCTAAGGTCTACGATATTGGGTTGCAAAGATATGTGGGAAAATCAGATTTTTAAATTTCACAAACTGGCTTCCCTCCCTGTATTAACTATTTATGAAAATAGAATTCTATTTGCCTGTTTCTAAAAATAAATAAAAATATTACCTTGTTTGTTTTTCTTCAGACAATAGCAGTTGTACAGTATATTTCGGTCCGCAGGACAGCTTAGTTGTACATTTAGTCCTCTATACGTTGTACTATCCTATACATGTACATATGCAATAATAGTTGGTTTCTATATCAAGTTCATTTTACAATATATTCCGGGCTGACAGCTTAGTTGTATACATTTAGTTCTCTATAGGTTGTACTATCCTAAACATATGTAATTATTTGTTTTCTAAATCATGTTGTACAGTATATTTCTATCCACAGAACAGCTTAGTTGTATATTTAGTCCTCTATAAGTTGTACCAACTTTACTTGTACAACATTTGTAATCAGTTTGCTTCTATATCATGTACATTGTACGGTATATTCAAACCTGTAGTCTGTAGTTCTATCTATCCTCTATTGAAGAATAATGTATATTCTTAGTTGTATGTACAGTAGATAGTAAACTATTAGCATTTATTTTGTATCATGGATAATTAATATTGTACATTAATGTACATTGTACATAGTGTACAACAGTACAATTGGCATCTTATAGGTTGCATTATCCTATAAATAATGTACATAGTTATGGAATGTACAGGCTTACTCAAAAAGAATGAAACTTCAGAGACGACTGTACTGTAAACTTGTTTCATAATTTGCCAATTCATTCATACATATTTGCTAGATTTTAGGTCGTCATTAAAAGTTCATCCTTTGTGGGTAACCGTGTAACAGAAAACTTACTGAAAGGGTTTCTTAAGATTAAAATAATTCAATAAAATCGAATATATACCTCACAATTGATTTCCAATTGGGACAGAACAGCTGATATTTCTGGTTACATTATAAAATACAACATTTAAAAAAACCTCCACATTTTATGAGAAATAACAAAATTAATGAGCTTGGAATACCAAGTAATAAAAGTAAATGTTTTCTTAGAAAATGTTGTATTTAATACCATGTGATAAATCTTCAGTTCCTGATAAAAATATTGTTTTCATAAATTTTTTAAAATTATTGAAAAAAATGTTAACAGTGTCTTGTCTTGTCTTGTCTTGTCTTGTCTTGTCTTGTCTTTTCTTGTCTTGTCTTGTCTTTTCTTTTCTTGTCTTGTCTTTTCTTTTCTTGTCTTGTCTTTTCTTTTCTTGTCTTGTCTTGTCTTGCCTTGTCCGTGTTTACCTCCGTCTATCTTTAAAAAGTTCTTGAAAAGATTGTGATTAATAAGATGCTTGATTGATTGATTGTTAAACTGTGGTGGCTGAACCCAATGCCGCGCTAGTTTCTCTTCACTGCTGCGCAAAAAATACATAATTAAGTTTGTATACAATTATAGACGACCTGGGCAATTGGCATTTGCCTCGAAAAAATTGTTATTTCAATTTTGAAAGAGTTTTCAATGAGAAAATGGCTTAAATATTCAAAACATGTTTTTTAAAAGTTAAAGGACTATGTTGTAATTTCAACTGACTTTTCATTTAAAAAAAGGGAAATGACCGATTTACAGTCCATCCGTTCTATTGCCCATCCGCTATACTGCAAATCTGACCTACGACATCTGTTTATTTTGTATTATTTGTATTAGATTTGGAGCATTTCTGGGCTAAGCGCTGCAGCTCGGACAGGCTAGGGGGCCGAAAGCCGCGGCTAGGACAGGCTAGAGTGCCGGGCGCTGTGGCCAGAAGTCCATCTAGCAGCTGTAAAACCACGTGCTAGTAGGTCAAATGGGCAGTAGGACGAATGGGCGCAGGTCCAGAAATACACCATCCAATTTGCCCTTTAATTTATTATCTGATAAGTAATATGGAAGATATCTTCTTATTTCAAGATTGAAAAATCTGTGATTTTGACAACTTCCTCCGTATGTTCCTCCGTAAAGCAGAAATACGCAAGTCACTTTAAAGAAAAAACAATCAATTTTCAAAGAGAAGATCAGTAAAAATGTACTGACGGGAATCGGACATATCATTTATAAATGAACAGTCAATTTAAATTGCAGTCATTTTACAGGTCTCAAGGACACCATAGTTTTATAAGTAAATATTTCCATTTACTGACAGCGCTGATTGAAGGATTCATAACTCTGATTGGATAATGAGACAGATAGAAAGATTATAGATGTTACCGCCATACTATTTCTATTGGTTCAAAATAGACAACAAACACATGACTGAACCCTGATTGGATCAGGCGCTAATGGACTAGGCATACAGGAGTGAGGATCTTTGTTAATAAACTTTTGAAGGATGGATAATTAGCTATAATAACATTATAATATTTAAATATTTTATCAAAATTTAATCTACTTAGAATTCCCGTTATTTTTCCAGAATATTTTGAAAACCACTGTATCGGTTACGTCGGTTATATTTCTTACGTCGGTTATATAACTTCAAGACTACATAGTTAAAATAATATGCAGCCACACCAACGAAGAACCATCAATGTACTTCGTTGGTAGAGCTCTCAATCTGTATGTTTTTACATAGTGTATGTAGCCTCGATACCAACTTTTCCTTAAAAATGTAAAATGTATACGCAAACTGATTCTACATAACTTGCTCAAATTATATATAAACGATTTGGTTGTAAAATATTTTTATTCAATCCACCTAAACCTGTCTCGTCAACAACCCATTTTATGCATTTAATGTTCCACCACTTCATTGGTACAATTCTCAATTCGTATGTTTTGCATAATCTAAGTAGCATTGATACCAAATTTTTATTTAAAAATGTATCCGTAAATTAACTCCTATATAATTCTCACAAAATATATGTAAACGAGTTTGATGTAAAACTGTCTTATTTAATCCATGTAAATTTTTTTGTACAATTTAAATAATCTCGATACGGAGATAATAAATATCTAGATCTCAAAAAAGAAGACAAACATGTTTAAGGTTTTTTTAATTTAAAAATGTTTTATTCAAGACAATTGTGATCGGCTTCTTCAAAATTGAAAGAGATTTATTGACTTTAAACCTTCAGCTTTAAACATTTAATGATCAGTTTCATTTCTAAAGTTTGAATATGAATATGTATGATTTCCTTAACGTGAAAGCATGTGAGCTGGATATTATAAAGATGAGTAGAAATTCTTGAGTCATATTTTTTTCTGAAAGAATATCAAATATCAAATATCAAATCTAAGCAGCGAAAATATTGTTCAGGGAACGAAAAAGTGAACGAAAATTTTCGCGAATTTCTCGAAAATTTTCGACCTTTTGTTATAAATCTTTTTTTCATCGCAAAAGCAAAAATTTTTAACAACCTATTTTCGCGAAATTTTAAACTTTTCCCCTTTTTATTTGCCAAATTATTGAATATAACATTCACGAACTATTTTCAAGATAAAAAAGCCAACTTTAAACTTTCAGATCTTCATCTTCCTATTGCCCCCCCCCCTATGATTTTGCCCTTACGAGCTGAGATAGGGGAGTGTGATACATGACCTCTAACTTTGATAGTTATGGGGTGCAAGAGAGGATTTTAAATAAGTTTAAGAAAAATGTTTATGATAATTATTTTTTATTTTGAAAAATATGAACATATGACACATATTATTACATTTCTCAAGGGCTTTTCAAATCTATAAAGTTTTGGTCTGTAGCTTAATCAATAAAAAAGTTATTAAGTATTTCTGATTTTTTTTAAACACAGACTCCCCACTTGACTGTCCTCCACCTTACCCTATCCTTTATTTTGTAAACAACGACCTCCTCTATTAAGAAAGTATTCTCCTGGGATTAATTGCTATGTAATTTACCTTATCTATTAAATAACATGAAAATGTGCGACACATTTACCCTTGGGGGGCCTCACCAGAAACTCCGTCCGAAATCCAACAATTTTCTGGACGAAAAAAAGAATCAATTTTACCGAACGAAAATTGAACAAAAATTTCGCAAAAATGGACGAAATTTTCGTGAAAATGAGGTCGAAAACTTTGTCGAAAGTATATCAAAATTCTTTCATTTTCACGAATTTCGTTCAACTAAAATTTCGTTGGAAACCCTATCAGTGTAACCCTTGGGTTTAAAAAAATGTCAAATCCGTTTTAATTTTTTTGAGGGAACCTATTACAACATAGGCTAAAAAAATGCGACTTTTAAAAAAAATGGATTTCTTTTTTCAAGATTCGCTTTTTTTCTTTCAAAAGTTCCCGGAAAACGGCGGGCACTTCAGCTAGTATAGATATATGAGCAAAGAGCTTTATTATATATATATAAAATAATATTATGCTACGCAAAATATGATTAATTTTTCTAGGGCTACAGAATGATATTTTTATTTCTTTATGCGTAATATATTAACATAGGTGTATGCTTTATAGGCATAGAATTACGTTTAGATATGCTCTATGTATGGGGCAGACCATGGGGTGTCCCAAAATTATATCTGAGGTATTATTGTCATTTTTAATGCACATTTCCAATTGTGTTTTACAAAAAGTTGTTTGATTTTGAACTCAAATATACACTACCATGAAAAATTTAGCACTCAATTTTTAGCTTTAAAATTAGGATATTTAGGTCATTCCTCATCAAGTTTTTAGGTTGCAATTGTGAATCGGACATACCAATAAATACAAAATAAAGGGTTACATTATCTAGTTCAAAAATAACTAAACAAACTGTTAAGTTGAAACACTATAATGTATTACTGGTAAAACTAAGCGACCTCGCATAGCTCCAGCATAAGAAAAACAAATTTTTCGGAGTCCGAATTTAATGAATTTAAGCTGCGTCTCAAATCCCCTAAAACCGGTTTCAATTGAGCGCCGGCTTAAATCTTGAAAAATTAAATACAATTTTAAGTGAAACCAACCATATTTGAGCCACGGCTTAAATTTAAGTCGCGGCTTAAATTCTTTAAATTCGGCCTCTGGTTACATATTAGAAATAAAAAACACTCTCGGTCTCAAAAGCTCTTCAATAATTATAGCTATGATTGAAAACATATTGGATTCCAATCTTACCTGAATTTTCTTTAGTTTGATTTGATATGAATATTGGAACACCATTATATATATATATTATATATTGTATATATATATATATATATTGTGTAGAATGTATCTGTCAAGGATCAAGTGCCCCCAGGTGTCGATACTAGTGATGTGTTGAAGGGTAGATGTTTGTCAAGAGAGGGAGGTAGGGGTAGATGGTGGGGGTAGTATTGGGTAGGAGGTAGGAGGTAGGTTAGTGAGGGTAGGGGTAGATAGTGGGGGTAGTAGTGGGTAGGAGGTAGGAGGTAGGTTTATGAGGGTAGGGGTAGATGGTAAAGGAAGGTTCAAATTTTATTCTTTATTCAAGAATTTAGAATTTGACTCAAAACATTGGTGTTCATATTCCTCCCAAAAACTCTGTTAGAGACTTTGTTTAAACAAATTGTTAATCCTTCTGTTTTTTAATTAAATAATACCCTGGAAACAAGTAAAACTTAAATTTGTATTTTATATTCCTTTTTAGATCAATGAGCTGCTAGAGGTGATCAATTTTCTCAAAGAGACTGTGTCGCAATTTCAAGAGACTCTCCATTTAAATGCCAAAAAGTCTTTGAGAGCTGTATCAATCCAGGTACAACTCAATCAGGAACTCAAGGTTCCACCAATACCACTATCAATGTCAATCCGGACACAACTTTATCTGTATTAATACTCGTTCCATCTCGTTATGATTGACGAGGCATAAGAGCTATTTAGTTCAACAAAACTTTACTATCCATGTCAATCCAGACACAACTTTATCTGTATTAATACTCGTTCCCTCTCATTACAATTGACAGGCATAAGAGCCATTTAGTTCAATAATATTTTACTATCAATGTTAATCCAGACACGACTTTATCTGTATTAATACTCGTTCCTTCTTGTTATGATTTATGAGGCATAAGAGCTATTCAGTTCAATAATGCTTTACTATCAATGTCAATCCATGGACATGACTTTATCTGTATGAATTCCAGATCTATCTTTATCTTTCAAGAGAGCGATTCAGAACACTTCTCGTTTGCTAACCAAGAAGAATTACTCTCACACTGTAATCAAAGCGGAATATTTTCCAACTGAATACATTTTGGGTTCTATCTTGCACGTCAGTTACAAGTTTTACGACGTTATATACAAGCGTAGTTAAGCTAATCACAATACAGTACAGACGTAGCTAATGTGGTTAATTGCGACACAAGTTTTGCGTAGCTATTTACAAGTGCATTTAGATTTACAGACAATGTACAACGTAATATATCTAGGTATGTTTAGGTTAGATATATATAGGGTTTGCTACAATATTTGTTACAAATATATACTTTGCTTGTCTGTTTGGGTATCTGTTTGTTTGTATCCAATAAATGTCAAAACGGCTGAACCGATTGAGTCAAATTTTTTTTTCAAAATTCAATTTTTTTCCCACGGGCAACGCCAGGCACTTCAGCTAGTTATGATATATTACATGAAATAACGACAACTTCATCTTTGTTTCTCAAATAAAGGTGTAAATGGTATTATATAAAACTCTTGGAATTATGTTGACAGTCTCTTTAACATACCGCCCTAACGAGTCAATTGTTTAAGATTTTTTAATCTGAATAAAAATGAAAATATGAGAATAAAAGTGAACCTTGAAATGAAGGAAGTTCATGCTCTATGAACATCAGGCGACATCTTTTAGCAATTTCACGAAAAATCCGGGAAAACAGACAAACTTACTTTTAGGGCGGACTGACGACAAAATTTCACAAACGATGATGTTTTTTCTCTCTCGAATTTCTGAGGCCAAAAAGGGCAAGAAATTGGCTGTATTTGGTCCTATTCTAAGTTTAAGACTACAGTTAGGACCAGAAAACTATGGAATTACGAAGACGACATCAAAGTAATCTTTAAGTGAATATGATCTTGTAACATATAGTTTTACTATGCATCCGTTAAAATCCCTCAATATGTGTTCGTAGGACTATTTCCTATTCTTATTACTGAGCTAATTATTGAAGAAAATGTTTTGTATTTCTAATAAATAACCGACCAGTGGCCTAATTTGAAGAATTTTAGCGGTGGTTTAAATTTAAGCCGCGGCTTAAATATGGTTGGTTCCACTTAAAATTGTATCAAATGTTTTAAGATTTAAACCGGCGCTAAATTTAAACCGGGTTTTGGCGGATTTTGGCGGATTTTGGTGGATTTAAACCGCGGCTCAAATTCTTTAAATTACATCTCAGATAAAATTGCTTTTCTCATGCTTTGCGTACATTAAAAACCAGAGGAGCTAGGAGGTCACAAAACCAGAGGAGCTAGGAGGTCACAAAACTAGAGGAGCTAGGAGGTCACAAAACCAGAGGAGCTAGGAGGTCACAAAACTAGAGGAGCTAGGAGGTCACAAAAACTGATTGAATTCTTAAAAATCATTAGTCTCATCTCATCCTTTTATAGCAGATTTTAAACGTTTTAATTGCCCCCCGTCCCCCTAACCTCAACCTTGAATTTTGCTTCTTACGTGTATTCTGCTTATCATCATAAATATTAAAATTTCCCGCATAATACATACTTTAGTGAAGGAAGGAAATAGATATGATATACAGAGTGTCCCACTAAACATGACTGCTTAGTTACTACTTGAAGATCGTCTTTGAGCTTTGAAATAAATTGCAGCATTTATTTGTCAACCGGTTATTTTACAAATAATACAATAAATAATATAATAAATAATATAATATCATATATGAAAGGTATTGTCTATGTTTATGAAATATCTTGTCTATGGTGCACTATATCACATATGAAAGGTATTGTCTATGTTTATAAAATATCTTGTCTATAGTGCACTATATCATATATGAAAGGTATTGTCTACATTTATGAAATATCTTGTCTATGGTGCACTATGTCATATATGAAAGGTATTGTCTATGTTAATGAAATATCTTGTCTATGGTGTACTATATCATATATGAAAGATATTGTCTATGTTTATGAAATATCTTGTCTATGGTGCACTATATCATATATGAAAGGTATTGTATATGTTTATGAAATATCTTGTCTATGGTGCACTATATCATAAATGAAAGGTATTGTCTATGTTAATGAAATATTTTGTCTATGGTGTACTATATCATATATGAAAGATATTGTCTATGTTTATGAAATATCTTGTCTATGGTGCACTATATCATAAATGAAAGGGATTGTCTATGTTTATGAAATATCTTGTCTATGGTGCACTATATCATATATGAAAGGTATTGTCTATGTTTATGAAATATCTTTTCTATGGCGTACTTTATCATATATGAAAGGTATTGTATATGTTTATGAAATATCTTGTCTATGGTGCACTATATCATATATGAAAGGTATTGTATATGTTTATGAAATATCTTGTCTATGGTGCACTATATCATATATGAAAGGTATTGTATATGTTTATGGAATATTTTTTCTATGGTGCACTATATCATATATGAAAGGTATTGTCTATGTTTATGAAATATATTGTCTATGGTGCACTATATCATTGAAAGGTATTGTCTATGTTTATGAAATATATTGTCTATGGTGCACTTTATCTTATATGAAAGGTATTGTCTATGAAATTTCTTTTGTAAAATTTCCAATGCACCATATGCATCAATATGAATATTTACACATGTATATCTAAGTATTTTTTACATTGAAGGGATGTGTACAAATAAAATTTAATATTTTTTATTTATTTCTACATATGATTTAAATTTTTTTATTTATGTTTTTTATTTATTGTTTAAAATGATTTATCAGAACATCCTACAAGTAACACTGCATGTTTCACAAAAGTCTACGCATTGTGCACCGTGCGTATTTGCGCGTAATATGCGTACTAGATGCGTAGTCAAGGGTCTGTTATTAACTGCATATTATGCGCAAGACTCTGTAAGTGAGAAAACGCGCGAAATTTTTTGTTTTGTTTGACTTTGCCGATAGCTTTTATTGTTCGCAAAAGTGGTTAATTATCACACATTATTCATTTCAAGCACTGTGAAACTAACCAACATTCCGCCACACAGGGGTGAAAAGCACTTATATTTATTTACTAAATCAAGAAATACATTAATAGATACTTATATAGATATATAAATTATTATTTTTCATTTTAATAAGATCATCGGCAAAACAGGGGGGTGGGTACATTGTCTTCCCCCCTTTTCTTCTATTATACACTAGGGGGTGTACCAAAATATAACATTTTCTTGATTACTTGTTCCTGGTTCTTTTTGGTCTATGCTGAATCTTACATAAGATTTCATCATGGAGATTATACAGGATTCTCTTGAAGACAAGAAATGTTTTAATACCAGTAAAATTCAAAAAGTTAAGAAAAAAGTCAATATATTCTGTGCGAAAAAATAAAAATCACACAACCTCGATGGTTTTTTTTTCAAACATTTTAAAACTGAAAAGCCCGACGTACTTTCAGAGGCAGTGTACTAAACAAACCAGGATCAACTAAACTAAACCAGGATCCAACGCAAATGTTTTATGGGGCATTGTCCTAGCTTTGCATAGAGGGTCACTTAAAATTACGCTTTCAGTCCCTTAAATAGTGTCATATTTTGAGACATCCTTAGTTATATGTTTTACTATTACTACTAATTTATCCATTTCAAGTCTTGTCATGTCAGCCTTACCATGTTTGTGAAACAATTATTAAAACCACATATTTCTTATTTCTGCATTGTGTAAACAATAGATACCAATCAGGGGCGTATGAAGTAATTGGTCCAGGGGGCGCATAAGATTTATTCAGGGGGGGAGGGGCATTTCCCATTACCCCCCCCCCCCCACGTTTTATGCCCCTGATCAGAATGCAGAATGTAAACCAAAACAAGGATGAAATAAAACAATGTATAAATGGAAACCTTCAACAAAGAATGAGACTTCAGAGACGACTGTACACAATTTATACTGACGATATTTCCTTATATTCATGATTACCTGCAACTATAAACTTATTTCTTTCTTTAAAAAAAAATATTTAAAAAGCCATTTAAAGACCACATTCAAGGCAGTAGGATTAATTTAAACTTGGGATCGTCATATATGAAGAGCTTCAAGTTTGCTCTACGAGGGGGGGGGGGAGGCAACCCGCACCCGTATAGCTTTCATCCCGCAATTTACTCAGAAACATAGAGTTACGGCCACGCGCTCACCCATAGCGCTTCCTTAGGCGCATTCATATATCTTCCGGCAAAATGTCTTTTATAGTTTTGAATGCTTATTGAAGAGGAATCCAGCTTTAATGTAAGATTTTAAAGACGTCATGGTATCTATCATAACCTAAACATATTGATCATACTTTTTTCTCGCCCACTGGGGCAAAAGTTGTTAAAATTTTTGTTAAAAACTTTGATTTATTGCGATTTCCTCCTAAAATGTAATATTTTGCACATGTCAACTGATGTTGATCTTATCTAAAAACGTTTTTGAAGATAGGGAGAAATTCAGTCTTTACCAGAAATAACGCAGTTTTTCGTGGGATTTGGTTTTTAATTTTACAAAAATCAAATAGATAAATAGATAGATAGATAAAAAGATCTAGATAATTTTAAAACAAATTTCAAGCAAAACTGTGTTATTTCTGGTAAAAATTGAATTTCTCTCTTTCTTCAAAAACATTTTTAGAGAAGAATGACATCAGCCGACATGTACAATTAATATTATGTTTTAGGAGAAAATCGCAATACATTTTGCCGGAAGATATATGGGTGCGCGGCTAAGGTAGCGCTACGGGTAAGCGCATTGCCGCAAGTCAATGTTTGTGAGAAAATTGCGGGATGGAAGCTATAGGGATGCAGCTTGCCTTACCCCCTCGATTTACGTCTCATACAAGATCCAAATGCACATGCACAAAACACATATATACATAGATAGAGGCTTCTCCAGGATAACTAAATGTTCATTTTTATCTAAACTTTGATGTTTTTATGCCTTTTTTCAATACATGTTTATTTCATAATAGATGTTTTGAATATATCATCTGCAAAATCTATTTTAAAATGAAATTTTTAAATTAAAGAACACTGATTTTTAAAGTGATATTTTCTATATCCCGCTAAAGACTGTTCTTTTTGATTTTTAAAAGTTACTCCTGGTTGCACAATGTGCAAATAAAAACATCAACTTCAGCTTAAATTTGTTTGCTTTGAATTATAGATAAATAATTTAAATAAAACATAAATTGCTAACCAAGTAACTTTATCTATTAACTTTAAAATTTCAATTGAAATACAATTTATTATATGATAAAATCCTTTATAAATCTAATTTTCAAACTTTATTTTTTGATATCTTTCCCATTTTCTTCTTGTACTCCCTGAAACTCCTTGTCTCCGGTCCCCTTGCCGCCCCTGCACTTAAAGCAGGCAAATAAAAAATCAAATAACTTGTTTTGTTTACAAGGAACCGGTTTTTCTGCTTTCTTTTCTTCCGCAGCTTTCTCGGCTTTCTTTTCAGGTGCTTTCTCAACTTTCTTTTCCTCAACAGGTTTCACAGGTGACAAAGCTTCGTTATTGTTGGAAACTGGCTCCTTGGGTATTTCAGGAATTTCTGCAACATTTTGCTTTGCATTTTCTTTTTGCACTTCACTGCTAAGTGCTGGAGTATTCGCGGATTTCTCTGAAATTATCGCAGATTTTTCTGCGCTCTCAGATATTTGTGTGACTTGATGTGTTTCAGTTGATTGGATAGAAACAACTGATTTATCTGAGGAACTGATTACACTAGTTGAAGAGGTGATAGAAGTGCTTGTTGTTGATAAAGAGCTAGTGCTGATCATGGTTACATTTTGCAGTGTGCGCAATGGTTTGGTTTGGGTCTCTTCCAAGATGGAGGACTCCTGTAATTCTTGAGAATTGATGGTGATTGAAGTAACAAACTTGGATCCGGTTGACCTCACCTGTAATAATAAATTTTTAAAGGAACTGTCAGCGTAATTTAAAGTGACCCTCCAAGCAAAAATGGCAATCACCGATTTATAACGATACCTTTTATAAATTCGCTAACAGGTAAAACATCTGGAAGATACTTTTAAATTCTGATAAATTTGTCCATTACTTCTAGTAAGCAAGAAATGTGCCGATCACTATTAAAAATAATCAGTTTTTTAAATTATAAACATCGATATCTAATTTATACTTAATCAGACAAAGCTATTATAAGGGATCCGTTGTAAATCGGGCATTGTCATCTTTGCAGAGAGGATCCTTAAAATGAATTAGAAAAATGTTTGAAGTAGGATATAAATTAAAATAGTTGCATTGTTTTTATTTTAATTTTGAAAGGCACTTATGATTTATGAGTTTAAAGCACAAAAACTAGCAAATAGGCAGAAGTCTATATAGAAAATTCCAATGTGTATCAGGATGCAAAATTGGAATCAGGCTGCAAAAGGATGCAAAAGGGATTGAAATAATATTGAATGTTGGATGCAGTAAGGTCAAAAAGCCCAGAGTTTAATAAGTTTTCTGATGAAGTACATACACGTGCAACTATCATACACGTGCAACTATCATACACGTGCAACTATCATAATTATTGAGGAAATAGAAATTACGGAGAATCTTTGGATGGAAAAAAAATTATGGAAGGAAGGAGCACTCATGGAAATTCTAAATTTTCATCTAACAAAATTTAGCACCGGCATAAAATTCAACTTAGCAGAATCATTCGTCAAATTTTGTTAAATGATTCTACAAAGGTGAATTTGAGGCCGGTGCTCCAACAAATTTTGTTAGATGAAAATTTGAAAAATCTTAGAGCTTGAGAAAGAAGGAGATTGGAGAAGAAGGAAAAAGAAGGAAGGAGAAGGAAGGAGAAGGAAGGAGAAGGAAGGAAAAAGAAGGAGATGGAAAGAGAAGGAAGGAGAAAGAAGGAGATGGAAGGAGAAGGAACGAGAAGGAAGGAGAAGGAAGGAGAAGGAAGGAGAAGGAAGAGGAAGGAAGGAGAAGGAAGGAGAAGGAAGGAGAAGCAAGGAGAAGGAAGGAAAAGGAAGGAGAAGGATAACAAGGAAGGAGAAGAAAAGAGAAGAAAAGGAGAAGGAAGGAGAAGGAAGGAGAAGGAAGTAGAAAAAGAAGGAGATGGAAAGAGAAGGAAGGAGAAAGAAGGAGAAGGAAGGAGAAGGAAGGAGAAGGAAGGAGAAGAAATGAGAAGGAAGGAGAAGAAAGGAGAAGGAAGGAGAAGGAAGGAAAGAGAAGGAAGGAGAAGGAAGGAGAAGAAATGAGAAAAAAGAAGAAAGGAGAATCAAAAGGGAAAAAAGGGAGGTCTAGTTTCTCAATGAAATGGTTGAGCTAAAAGCTCTAAACCTATTAATTCATCATGTTTAGCCTAAAACTATGAAGATAACTGTATACAATGCCAGACGTGGAAACTCTCAAACTCATCAAACTCGGTTTTGAGCTCAATGAAGTAAACATAACAAATATAATTTTGAAAAAAGTTGGTATGTTTATAAATATTTTCAAAAGTTGAAAACCTCAAAAAGTTTCCTACTCTAGACCCTACACATTCGCTTAATAGCCCCCACACTTAGACATCGGTATGAAAACCAGTTTTTAAATTCATTAGCGCAGTGGGGAATTTATACTTTAAATAAGGTCTTGCAGACTTACAGTCCCTTAAATAAGGTCTTGCAGACTTACAGTCCCTTAAATAAGGTCTTGCAGACTTACAGTCCCTTAAATAAGGTCTTGCAGACTTACAGTCCCTTAAAGCTGGAAAGGTTTAGAGAAAATGGAATTGTTATAAAGGCTCCAAAGGATGATATTTAAAAACGTAAAAAAGGAGAAATTTTTAGAACTTAAAACTTGTGTGAGGATGGGGAAGGAAAGGGAAATAATGAAAGATGATGTAGAAAAGGGGAAGGGTGAGGGATGTGAGGGGGGAATGATGGTATGGGAAAAAGATAAGGAAGGAAAGGGGAGGGGGAAGGGAAAGGGTATAGGAAGGGCGGAATGGAAAGGGGAGAGGGGAGGTTGATTAAGAAAAGAAAAAGAGGGAAAGGTGAGGAAGGAAAGGGAATGGATGAAAGATGATAAAGGGGGGGGGGTATAAAAAGGGGAATGGTGAGGGATGGGAGGGGGGAATGATGGCATGGGGAAAAGATAAGGAAGGAAAGGGAAGGGAAAATGGAAAGGGTGGAATGAAAAGGGGACGGGGAGGTTGATTAAGGAAAGAAAAATAGGGAAGGGTAAGGAAGGGGGAGGGAGGATATGAAGAGAGGAAAGGGAAAGAGAAAAAAATGAGAAGCATGGAATGGAAAGGGAAGGGGGAACTTACTTGTTGATTCGGAGATG
This sequence comes from Eurytemora carolleeae, assembly GCF_000591075.1. NCBI lineage: Eukaryota > Metazoa > Arthropoda > Copepoda > Calanoida > Temoridae > Eurytemora > Eurytemora carolleeae. The sequence goes on from NW_019397346.1 coordinate 62,359, forward strand.
AATGTGAAGATGATCCGTTTTCTTTCTCTTTTTCTTGTTCAACATCCTGCTCTTGTCTCTGCTCTTGTTCTTGCTTTTGTTCTTGTTCCTGTTCTTGTCCACATACACTGATGGAAGTACTGCTACCGCTATTCCTACACACCAATCAATCAATAAAATTTTACAGAAATAGTACAAAAAGTTGAATAATGAATTAAGTTTATAATGACTGGAAAATTTAAAGCTAATTGATTTATAGATGAATACAGAATTGAATATATTGTACAAAAAGATAAATATTTTTGCAAAATAAAATATGAAAAGAGAGCTAAATAAATATAGGCCAAAAAACATGGAACTTAAAAGACAAACCTATAGGTTATTGTTTAAAAAGAATAAATGAATAATCGATAAATACGCGCAAGAGAGATAAAAGAATGAATGAATTTTATTGACTTATGAATAAAAATGTGCATGGAAATATGAATGAATGAATGAATTATACATATTAATGAATGACTACGTAAGAAAGATGAAAAATGAATGAATTATTTATATTATTAATGAAAAAGGGCAAGAAAGATGAATGAATGAATTATATTATAATTCAATAGGATGAAGACGTAAAATGAATGAATGAATACGTGCAAGAAAGATTAATAAATGAATGAAAGGATGAATGAAAAAAGGTAAACGTTTAAGAAAGAGAAATGAATGAATGAACTATAATATATGAAAGGATGAACTCTTGCAAGAAAGAATGAATGAATCAATAAATTATATATTAATATAAACGTGCAAGAAAGATAAAAGAATGAATTAATTATATATATTAATGAATGAAAACGTAAAATTAATGAATGAATGAATGAATTATATATAATAATGAATGAAGTCATGTGTGATTATGTAAATAGCTCTACAGTTATAAATCTTTTAGCGCTGAGATTCTGGAAATTTGACATTTTGAAGACTGAAGGATCTATTAAGCTCAGCAGCCTAATATTCATTTTTCAGACGGTTTAAAACCCAACTCACACACCTTAAAAACTGTAATTATATCCCACCCCAGCCCCTCTATTTTGTACCTTACATAAAGGGATACCTACTGCCTAGAATGTTTTCATGCAGTAAATTAAGTTTTGCTTTTAAGATACTACTCTAAGTTATACAACGGGGTATCATCAATCATCATGGTTAAATTTTGTATTTGAAAAATAATAATGCTAAAATTGCTCTTGAACACAATTAAAAAATGGTTTGTTAATTTGGTTTTAATCTAAAAATATGTGCCTAGCTGTATTTTGTATTTTTCATTTTAACTATTTATTGATTTAATGATAAATTTTAATTTTGTGACCCGTCCCTTAAAAACTGGATTTTGACAGATTAATTCCAGATCTAGTAAAGCATATGGTGAAACTTAATACTGCTTGAGCAAGCATAAATTTTCTAAATTTTAATTAGATATTGTAAAGCCTGGGCTCGAAATATGAAGCTGTGAACTTAATTAATTTTGATAATACAGTGGGACTCAAAAAGCGATGTGAATTTTTTTGGTTTTTTGCACCCAAAATTTGACCCCAAAAAAAGCTATGTATGAGTTAAACAAGCCTCAGTGTTTTTGTGCCATTGCTTTTTTATTTATGAAAAAAATGTTGATTAATGGCTTTGATGTGAATACTTAAAAAAACAATACTAATCAGAAAGTTTTAAAAAATCGTTGATGACGTTTCTGAGCCATCAATTGTGATACACACATTTTTTACCTGATGTTTGTAATATTATTTGGCAGATTTACATTAATCACGAGTAAACTTGATTCCGCGGCATCTGTGCATTCCTCTGCATTGGTTTCTGATCGGGTTGGTTCCGTTGATCTCAAGGATTGAATGACAATAGGACGATTGTCAGCTAATGTACACGATGCTAGGATTGCTTCAGATTCGTCATAATCGCTTCCAGAAGGATCATATTCGTCTTGGCTGATTTCTGTATTGTTATCTGTTTCCACGTGATTCTCTGTAGTGTGTACAGCTGTCACTGTTACTGTAGATTCTTCTTTTAGGTTTTCAGTCCTATCGTTATTTTGATGTATTTTATCAACTTCCTTCTTTTCTTCATAATCATCTTCATCTTTTATATTCTCCCTTTTCTCCTCTTTCTCCTCCTTCTCCTCCTTCTCTTGCTCTGGTGCTTTCTCCTGTACTTGTGTCTTTTCTTGATCTTGACTTTGTTCCTTTTCAACTTCTTGTTCTTGTTCTTGGGCCAGTTCTTGAGTCTGCTCATTTTCTTGTTCCAGTTCTTTTGCATGTTCCTGAGTCAGTTCTTGTTCCGTTTTTTGTTCTTGTTCTTTTTCTTGTTCCCGAACCAGTTCCTGTTCTTTTTCCTTTTCTTCTTCTTGTTCCTGATCCTGTTCTTGTTCCTGTTCTTGGTTCTTTTCTTGTTTTTGTTCCTGTTTCTGTTCCAAAGCATGTTCCTGTTTCAGAGCCTGTTCTGGTTCCTGTTCCTGTTCTAGAGCCTGTTCCTGTTCCTGATCCTGTTCCTCTTCCAGTGCATGTTCCTGCCCCTGTTCCTGTTCCAGAGCCTGGTCCTGTTCCAGAGCCCGTTCCTGTTCCGGAGCCTGTTCCTGTTCCAGTGCATTTTCCTGTTCCTGTTCCAGAGCCTGTTCCTGTTCCAGTGCATGTTCCTGTTCCTGTTCCAGAGCCTGTTCCAGTACATGTTTCTGTTCCTGTTCCAGAGCCTGTTCCATCACATGTTCCTGTTCCTGTTCCAGAGCTTGTTCCAGTACATGATCCTGTTCCTGTTCCAGAGCAAGTTCCTGTTCCTTGAACAAAACTACATTGTGTGCCACACCACTGCTAAGTCCTGAATCAGGACACACCACCACCTGGACACAACAAAATATTTCAAAACTATTTTAAGATTATTTATAATTTTTATTTTGTTGCAGCATTATTTTTTCCGAATAATTTTAGGAAACATGATATTTATGGCTTCGTGAAGTAATCGTAATATTATTCAAGAAATAAAATCCTATCTGGCAGTTTTTGAATAGACTCATTTTTAAGAATTATACAACATTTCAAAATATTTTCCTGATGGTTGATGAAGCTGGCAGGAGGATTGCTCAGCTCAGTACACCCTAAACAGAACTCAATCTTTATAATTTAAAATTATTTTTAAAAATACAAGACAATTTCCCGCATTTAACAAATATTACCAATGATAACTTAAGTTGCCTACAAAATCAGCCAATTATGAGATATATCAAAATGTATTCTTTTACAAATCAACTTTTATTACATACTAAAAAATTGTCTTTTTCATAGTGTAGTATAAGGGCATACAATTTTGGAAAAATTTTCAGATTTTTGGGAAGTCTCTTGAGAAGCCCAAAAAACCTTGATTGATTATAAAGATCAAATGGGATACCAAAGACTATTCACTCGACGTGAATGACTCTCAAAATTATAATTCTTTCTAGATCAAATACATCACGAGAGTTGTTGTAAATTTTTGAATTTCTAAATTTACAGGCGATCCTTTTCTTTTTTATTCTTTTATAAAATCAGTTTCAAAATTTATGCAATTTTAGCATAAATTGTGGTTTCATATTTTACCTGAGACAATGTGAGCCACCATAGAAATAATTTCATTTTTTCCCTCCGAATTTTCCTCAAAATTTTCCTTCGAATTTTCACCCCCATTTTCCTTCGAATTTTCACTCATCTTTTCCTCCGAGTTTTCACTCATCTTTTCCTCCGAGTTTTCACTCATCTTTTCCTCCGAGTTGTCACTCATCTTTTCCTCCGAATTTTCACTCATCTTTTCCTCCGAGTTGTCACTCATATTTTCCTCCGAGTTTTCACTCATCTTTTCCTCCGAGTTTTCAATCATCTTTTCATTCGATTCTTTCAAATTTTCCTCTGATTTTTCCTTAAATTTCTCTTCCGAAGTTTCCTCCGAATTTATTTCAGATTTTTCCTCCGTTTCATTTTTCATTTCCTCCGAAACGTCGTTCTCATTATCGTCGGCCGTATCTTGAACAGTGTGGTTGACTAAAGAAGTGATGAATCGATAATTTGCGTCAAAGTTTGCGTCAACACCTTCCTGGCAAAATGCGTCAACAAAACTTGCTGCGTCATGGTTGGCATCGGCATTGTTTTCATCGACATTTGCGTATCCCGCCTCCCCCATTATGATATGAGATGACACTGCATCACTACCGGAAAATGCGTCAATCTCGGAAGCCAAATTTGCGTCAGTCATCTTCATGTACGCATCTACAGGTTCTGAAACAAATGGTTTGATTAGCTTACGTTTTATTCTTGACATATTTGAACATTTGACAACAAATTGTTGCCGGATAATATAATAATAGGCAATTGAGGTTAATTGTAATGTCGAAAAAAAACATATCTATATCTTATGATATCAGCTCAATAAAAAGATCTAGAGACTTGAGAATACATGTTATACAGTATTATTTTTAAAAGTATGGTTATTCAGATTTGGACAACTGTATACTATTTTGACATCATAAATTCAGAAAGGAATTGAGTCTTTGCCACAAACTCTGATTATCTAATACCTTTATCTTAGCAGCCCAATGTCGAAGACCGATATTTCAAACTCCGAATTCTGTCTGATCAAATAATTAAAGTTTGAAATATCAGGTTGCTAAGAAATAGGGATTAGAAAAGACTCTATTGCTTTGTCTTTTAAAAAAAGCACAGCATATTTTTGAAAAAATGTACAGACGGAATAATTTTTTTAAAATTAAATATTTTGAATAAAATTTCATAATGTACTATCTATCTATCTATCTATCTATCTGTCTGTCTATCTATCTATCTATCTATCTATCTATCTATCTATAGATGATGTCAAAAAATTTATGACTAACTTTCAAAGTTGTCTCAGTGCTTTTAGGACGACTTTAATTCTGTTTTCCTTAGGAGAGTCGCCTGGCTTTCTGCTAACAGAAACCATTTTATTTCTAACATTTTGATCGAAATTACAGAACAAATGTCAAGGATACCTAAAATATAATTCCGTCTCAACTTTACATCATATTTTTATTTTTTATTTTTCTATCTTCCTCGTTGACTATCTCCATACTCCCCCTCCCTCCTTCCCCCCCTCCTATTTTTTAAACAATATGGCAAACAAACAAACAGAAAGATATTACACTGGGCACTCAATTGTAAAGGTAAACATTTAAGATTGGCTGGATATAATGGACAAGGATTTTGTATATTAAAGATGGATTGGAAATAATGGTCAAGGATTTTTTGTATATTAAAGATGGGCTGGAAATAATGGACAATGATTTTGTATATTAAAGATTGGCTGGAAATAATGGACAATGATTTTGTATATTAAAGATTGGCTGGAAATAATGGACAAGGATTTTGCATATTAAAGATGGGCTGGAAATAATGGACAAGGATTTTGTATATTAAAGATGAGCTGGATATAATGGACAAGGATTTTGTATATTAAAGATGGGCTGGAAATAATGGACAAGGATTTTGTACATTAATGATGGGCTGGAAATAATGAACAAGGATTTTGTATATTAAAGATGGACAAGATAAAGTAAAGTATGATTGAAATATAACATGTTTTCAATCATAACTCGACTCTTATTCAAGAGCTGATGTAAAAAAGAGAAATGTTTAAAAATTCTTTTAACCGGATAGTTTGACTTGTTCTAAAATTCAAAGCTAGAGAAGCTCCGATGTCACAAAGTCGTAAAAGTGATGTTGCATAAATTTGACCTTATCCTTCAGCCCAGTTTTTATACATTGGGTATTGAAGAGACGTAATTTCAATCAACCCTTCTACTGAAGAGTTGTATCTTCCACTAAAGAGTGCATCTTCTACTAAAGAGTTGCATCTTCTACTAAAGAGTTGCATCATCTACTAAAGAGTTGCATCTTCTACTAAAGAGTTGCATCTTCTACTAAAGAGTTGCATCTTCTATAGAGTTGCATCTTCTATAGAGTTGCATCTTCTATTAATAAGTTGCATCTTCTACTAAAGAGTTGCATCTTCTACTAAAGAGTTGCATCTTTTACTAAAGAGTTGCATCTTCTACTAAAGAGTTGCATCTTGAAAAATGTTTCATTCTTTCTTCCTGTTGTATAAATAAGCTAAAGTCACTTTAAAAGAAAAACCATAATTCAAAATTATCAATTTTCATATAGAAAAACTAGAATATCTTCCTCCCAAAAATATTGTGTTTATCATATCATTTATCAAGTTTGCTGTTATGATGTTGTAAAACAATTTATAAATTATAAGGCCAAAATGTAAAATGGAAAACGATTTGAAATTTTTTTACACAATTTTGCAGTAGATACTTACAAAGATTGCACTTTAATAAGTTCTGTTTAATATCTGAGATTCATGAGGAGCTGGGCCTCTTTAAAAAAACTTATTTTTTTGATAAAAAAGCAGAAAACTCTGATTATCTCTGCTTAGAAGGAGGGGGAGCCGGGGGGAGGGGTTATTAATAGGACTCATGTAGGCGTAATTTTAAGTGACCCTCCATGCAAAGATGGCAATTCCCGATTCACAACGACCCTTAAAAGCTTTGTATGATTAAGTATGAATTAGAAATTAATGTTTTAATTTTAAAAACTGATTATTTTCCATTGTGGTTTCTTTACAAGAGTGACTTGTGCATTTCTACTGTAGGAATTATCATATGAAAACATATATCTAGAAAACGACAATAACTTATTATTGATATAAATAAGGTTTCAAGGGTACTGCAAGCAATGCAAACTTTGCATGGAGGATTACATGAAATTACGCTTACAGAGACCGAATTTAAAGAATTTAAGCCGCGGCTCAAATATTGTTGGTTCCACTTAAAATTGTATTTAATTTTTCAAGATTTAAGCCGGTTTTGGGGGGATTTGAGAAGCGGCTTAAATTCATTAAATTCGGACTCAGATTCTTCAAAGATAAAAAAGTATATGAGAATAAAAAGAATATGGAATAAAGGAAAGCAGGAAAGGAATTTAGTCTTTGCCACAAACTCTGATTTAAAATCCCTATATCTTAACAATGTCATGTTTGTAGACCTTAGATATTTCAAACTATGGCTTCTGTTATATCAAACAATCAAAGTTTGAAATATCAAAGGTTTACATAATTTGGTTGTAGATATAAAGGTATTAGAAAATTGGGATTTGTTGCAAAGACTCAAATCCTTTATGAGATAAAGAAAAGGAGGAAGAAGGGAAGGAGTATATGGTCTGGCGGAGTATATGGTCTGGCGGATGATGAGAAAAGAAACAAATTGAAACAGGGGAGAAATTAAAAGGTGAAAGAAACTTGAGTTTTATAAATTGTTTAATTAATCTAACTAGCCCAGGGGTATTATCCTGATAATTTGATATTCTTGACCGTTCATTATTTAAGTTAAATTAAGAAACTGTGAAGGAAATTTCAAGGGAGCCTCTTAAATGATTTCCTTAAATCAGTAATCTGATAAGAAATTTGGAAGATATCTTCGTTTTCCTCACTCGAAAATTGTAAAATTCTGAGAATTTCTCAACTGCTTTTTATTTCCAAGCTAGAAATGCGCAAGTCATTTTCGCAGAAAAACTGCAAATGAAAATAAAAAGTTTTAAAAAACTGAAACCTGAATATATAATTCATGCTTGATCAGACAGAGCTTTTAGGGGTACCGTTGTGAATTGGACTTAAAGTCCCTCTTAGATGAGCATACTAACGGGTAAAAATGTTGAAATCTGTTTTAGATAAAGTATATCGTAAAGATAATAAAGATTATGCATTTTTAAAAAGTATATTAAAAGTCCTAATTGTTTACATCTCAGGTTTTAATAAAAGATCGAATTTATTCTCAATCGATTTGAAATTGGTTTAATTATTCGTCAAGCCAGCGTCAGACATGAACGTAAGTTATGCCAAGTATACGTACACAATATACACGTCTTTGGGCCTGTAGAATAAAAAGTCAAGGTATTTCTATATACAGGGTTACCCACAAAGGATGAGACTGTTAAGACCACCGAAAACTCTTAAAATGTGACATCCCCAAGGTTGAACTAAGTAATCTAATCTATATAATGATTTGGCAAAGAAACTAACAAGTTTACAGTTGCAGGGAATCGTGAATATAAGGAAATAGACAGTATAAATTCCGTACAGTCGTCTCTAAAATCTCATACTTTGTGGGTTACCCTGTACATACCAAGAAAGTTACCATTAATGCCAACATATTTTATGATTTTCCAAAATTATAACAAAATAACGGAAAAAGAATTAAAGGATTTATAAATTTTTTTATGAAATTTCCGGAACTTTCAGAATTTTGACCCCATCTTTAATCATGCCCATGCGCTTAGTTTAAGGGATGATATTTGAATAAACATGATTAGAATCAGACATATCATCCCAGGAATTATGCGCAATTACTGGTTCGACTTTCTGACCTCGTAGCTCCTTTAGTCATGATGAAACAAAGTTTATTTGATAGAAATTTAAAGCTTTTTATTCTTCTTAAAAGCGGTTCCGAAAAATTTTAAAATCCAAGAAAATAGAAACCGGCTCAATACAAACTCTAATTTTCTAATCCCTATATCTTTGCAACTTACAACCAAATGGGGGTGTAACCCATTGAATTCAAACCTTAAAATCAAAGATCTACAACATCAAGTTATAGGGATGAGATATTAAGATTTTGAGTCTAGTAATCAGTTCGTTTACTTTAATCAAACGTAATACACATCAACATAAGGTAAAATAATTGTGTCTTTGCTACAAACTTAAAGTTTCTATTCCATATATCTTAGGAACCAGATTATATGAACATTTTAAACTTAGAATATCTGATCTAACATTAGTCATAGTTTGACAATTCTAGGGTCTATGACTTTGTTTCAAAGATATAGGGGCTAAAACACATTAGATTTAAATATTAAATGTTTTCAATCATAACTCCTCTTTTTTAAATAGCTTTAGAGAAGATCAAAAATGTTTTTTTTTTAAATTTTATTTTGTTTTTCTCATACCAGAGCGTAAAATCAAAAATTGAGGAGCTACAGTGAAACCCTTAATAACGAATACATCGAAAGAATTCATCAAATGTCGTATTCTTCACTTTCTGATAATGGAATGTTGCAGATATTTAGTTTTTTAATTAAATGATTATATGGAACTCTTTAAAACTGTTTCCGCATATTCATAGCTATTTATTTATTTTCACAAATACTGAAATTTACCTAATATAGTATAAAACTTATTGAAAAATTGTCAAGACGACATTTGATAAATTCTTCCGATGTATTCGTTATTAAGGGTTACACTGTATGAGGTCACAAAGTCGTGTAGTTATGATAATTTCCCCGAACCTGTTCCGTGTGTATATCTTGATGGACTGGAGTATACTGACATTAAGGTCAGGCTGACCAGCATACTCGGCGTTCACAATCTACACACTCAGCGCTCCGGCCGGTCGTCCCATAGTTCGTCCGGTCGGTGTTGCGTTCGTTTGTCCTCTGTTAGTTCGTAACTTATAATTTATTTATCGCTTCAATAATTTGTTCTTCTTATTCGTTCGTCCATTTATACATTAATTAATTTATTTAATTATTCTTTCATTTATTTATTAATATTTCATTTTTCTTTCGTCATTTATTCGTTCATTCATTCTTTCATTTATTATCTTTTTATCTATTACTTTATTCATCCTTCATTCATTAAACTATCCATTTATCTTTCTCTTTGTGTTGATTTATTCTTTTCTTATTTTTTATTTATGAATTCATCATTGATAAATTGATTTTGCAGATTGATTCAAGTTTTTGCATCAATTTGCACACCTCCAGTCGTATCGTATATATCTGCACTATACACTGCATTTTTGCACTCTTCATGGTTCTGCAAGCCACGCAATTCGCCATGTTTAATGTTTACACGTAGAGTGCAAATATTTGACACAAAATTCAAGAATTTGCGCGTTTACAATGTGCACAATTTGAAGAGCGCAACAAATTAAATTTGACATTTTTTGCCACTTAAACTCCGAATATTGCCATTTACCAGGTTTAAAGGGACCTCATTTTAAGAGTTCCAAGCATAATCTTTTTTTAACCCAATTTATGAAGTAATGATCTGTCCTGGAAAAAAATGAATTTGTGCAGCCCAGAATTGCAAGAAAATTACCAAGATGTGTGTCATTCCATTTCCAGATACAGAAAGATATAATTGACCAGATATTTACAGCTTTGCCCAATGCTTGGAAACCAAATTTCCGAAATTTCCGTAAATTTTCATCCTGCCCCGGCAAAAGTTTTTAACCAAGCTAAGAACATAAGTGCGCGTGGTGCTTACGAATTATCTAATCAAAGTTTGAGGCAAATCGGTCATACAAACAAACCAAGATTACTACTTAATATATCAGATATACATACATTTAAAGGTTGCATTTATGAATTCTTGAATTAACATGAAATTGACGATTCTGTGAGACTTAGACCTGACTGTCTCTTGAAATGCGTACTTGAGAATACCCCCTTGGATGCGTATATTGCGTAAATAGTGTGTTTATGTCAATATTGATGTTAATGAGTTGAAGGAATGCGTCTCCGTGCATTCTCAGGGTCCTTCCTTTTACACAGATATTTAAACTCATTCTATATAGATATATATTATATATATATCTAGAGAGAGAGAGAGAGAGAGAGAGAGATATCCATATATATATATAAAGATGTTATTAGATATTTCGAGTGTGGTTTCTCAATAAATGTGACTTTAGGAACAGTATTGTTAAAAACACTTTTAAAGCTAGAAAAGATTGTGTGTTTCAAAGTTAAATTAGATAAATGTGTAAAAGTTGAAAACTTGAAAACTACAAGAACAATCCCTTTATAACAAACGAATATTTGTAGATTTATTCAATATTCTATTATTCAACCTCAGAATATTTGTAAATATATTCAATATTCGAATATTTTCACACATAATAAGTTTGTAAATTGTATATTTCAAATGTAATGTACACACTAATACAGGGTTGCCCCCCAATCCAAAGGATGAGACTGTACACAAAACTATAAAAATATGAGGATTTGAAACTTGATTTTTGGTTTCAAAATTCAATTAATTATTTTGATGGTTTACTAAATGATTATGCAGAGAAATAAGCCAGTTTTGGTCTACAAGGAACCCTGAATACAAGAAATGGGACCAAACAAATTCCGAGTGGTTTGATAGATTTGTCGTAGTGGTGGTTTGGTAGATTTGTAGTAGAAGTAAATTGGTAGATTTGTATTAGTAGTGGTTTGGTAAATTTGTATTAATAGTGGCTAGGTAGATTTGTATTATTAGTGGTTTGGTAGATTTGTATTTGTAGTGGTTTGGTAGATTTGTAGTGGTAGTGGTTTGGTAGATTTGTAGTGGTAGTGGTTTGGTAGATTTGTAGTGGTAGTGGTTTGGTAGATTTGTAGTGGTAGTGGTTTGGTAGATATTTAGAGGAACAATTTTTCTTACAGCTAGTCCCTTAAATGTGTTTGTATATTTATGTATGGTGTAAATATGTGTATATATATGCTGTGCAACATATTCACAAGTTTATTTACATTATAGTAAACTATACTCTAAACAAATTGAGAATATTTTTACAATTGAGATTTTATTTTTTTATTGTTTTTACTCCTCCGTTTAAGTTTTTATTATATCCAATGATACTTTTGTTTCTTAAAAGAAATATATGTGAAATAAAATTTTTAACTGAAATTTTTATTCGTATGTGGCATGAACTTTACAAATGCAGAAGAGAATAAACTTTTTTGGCAAGCTCTGTAGGTAAAATTTATATAAATGAACTCTTTTGTTAGATCTTTTATCAAGAATATTTTTATATTGAATTCTAAAGAACCTGTTAAAAAATTTTAAATTATATTTTCAAAACTAGCCATTTTTTCTTCTATATTGTTATCCTGACTGACAAATTTTCGGCTAACATATTTTTTGACATGCTGTATTTTGCATTTTAGTAGTTTATACGGGGTTCCGTCCATCTTTTTTGTTATAATTTTTAGCTTTTTGTTAATGAAAAGCCTTTTGTACATTTTATAAAAATTATAACACTAAAAAAATCGCAGATTTGTTGAAAATCAAAAAAAATTAAACGTACTATCTTCTATTAAGCTATCGTTCAAAAACCTTCCCAGGGTCATAAGCGTTACAAAAAAGACTTTAGTTTTGAAGTTTTGTACAATATATTAGTTTATTTAGGTTTTGAGGATCATTAATCATGTGAATCTGTCACTTTAAATCAAGTAAATATATTCCACTTTAAATCAAGTAAATATATTCCACTTTAAATCAAGTAAATATATTTCACTTTAAATCAAGTAAATATATTCTTCTTTAACTTAATTAAATATATTTCACTTTAAATCAAGTAAAAATATTCCACTTTAAATCAAGTAAAAATATTTCACTTAAACTTCTACACTTACAACTATTACATAGATTCTTTAATAAACTTAAAGGGACCATCCATTAATCCATTAATCCATTAATAGATTCACAATGGTCATCTTTCAACATCAGACTGACAAAGATGAATGTGAAGTTCTTTTGTTTCTCTCTAAAACCTGACTATTTTAAATGGTGGTTCCTCAGAATTAAAAATAAAAAAAAATATCCTTCTCATTGTTACTCAGATAGAGAGTTACAGTTGTGAACCGGATATTCCTCTTATTAAATATGAAGGGTCACTTAAAATTTAGCTTACTGTCCCTTTAAGAAGTTTCTATGCTTGCGTTATAAATCTTAATTTCAAATTTGCTATTTTTCTACTGTCCACCAATAAGTTCCTACAGTTTGGTTTGATATAATTTGATGATGTTCTTATTAGGTCACATGGGCTAAGCAACCTTATATTAGGTCAATAACTGGATTAGTAACCTTAACCTATCTATCTATCTGTCTATCTATCTGTTTTTCATCTATCAATCTTTGAATCTATCTATAGATATATCTATGTATCTATCTGTCTAACTACTGTCTCTCTATTTTGCTATTATTTGTTTATCTATTTTTTTTTTGTCTTTCTATCTATCTATCTATCGGTCCGTCTATATTTGTGTCTATCTGTCCGTCTATAGTTGTGTCTATCTATCGGTCCGTCTATATTTGTGTCAATCTTTCGGTCCGTCTATAGTTGTGTCTATCTGTCGGTCCTTCTATAGTTGTGTCTATCTGTCGGTCCGTCTATAGTTGTGTCTATCTGTTTATCTATCTGAAGAGCAATCACGTCTACAGCACGACCCTGAATATCTCTGGAAAAATTTGTTAAAGATTATCTCTTTCCATCATCTCCTTCCTTCTCCTCCTTTCTCCTTCCTTCTCCTTCCTTCTCCTTCCTTCTCCTTTCTTCTCCTTCCTTCTCCTTCCTTCTCCTTCCTTCTCCTTCCTTCTCCTTCCTTCT
>NW_019397346.1:76619-78318 GCF_000591075.1 Eurytemora carolleeae
TTTTCTCCTTGGGATGGGGGGTACAAAAAGGGACGTGTTTGGTACTGTTCATAAGTTTCCAACTCAATTCAACCATATTCTGTTCAAAGGTTTCTGGCTTTAGTCACGTTCTGTTCATTAGTTTTCTAACTCTATTAAACCAATTTTGTTAATAAGTTTCCATCTCAATTTAATAATATTCTGTTCATAAGTTTTCATCTAAATTTTAGCATATTCTCGTCCTCAGTTTCTATCTCAATTTTACAATATTCTGTTCATAAGTTTCCTTCTCAATTTAATACTATTCTGTTCATAAGTTTCCATCTCAATTTTACAATATTCTGTTCATAAGTTTCCATCTAAATTTAATAATATTCTGTTCATAAGTTTCCATCTAAATTTTACAATATTCTGTTCTTAAGTTTCCGACTACAGTGATAACCAAAAAACTCTGGAATAGGAAGTCGACTTTTGAACTCAAGTTATGGCTTTATATAGTCCGATGAACATATGAGACACAGCAATTGTGCAGTGTAAACAGGCCCACTTACTAAGTGATTTAATAACTTACTAGTAAAGCTTTTTGCCTTGTAAATACATCAAATGCACTTCATAATTTCTGAAATGTCGTCTTACTATTCCTCAGTTTTATTGGTTATCATTGTACTTAACCTTGAAGACATTTTTTTGAACTTTACAATTCATCAAATTTAAATGTATATAAATGTGACAAGGGTTTAAATTTAGACATAAAAATTAACCAAACCAGCAAACCACAGTTTTATTGGTAAAATAGATATTGAATATATAAAGATATAGATATTATCTAATGACAAAACATTTATAATTCTTGTTTTTTAGTCGTTATTCTTTCTGTTTGGTAATTTTCTGTTCTTTATTTCTTCTTTTCTTCTTTTTCGTTTTTATTTTTTTTTCTTACATTTTGTTATCTTTATACTCACGTGGTCCCACGTGCAGTAGTTGAAATGAACAATAGTTCAAATGAGCCATAGTTCAAACGGCAGTAGTTCAAATGAAATAGCACCGAAAAGAACAAATTCCGTACAGTCGTCTCTAAAACTCTCATCCTTTCTGGGTTTCCTTTTAACTTCAAAGAAAATGTTGACGAAATCATAAGCGAACTTCAACCCGGATTTACATTCATACCCTTCATAAACCTTCCTCTGAGAAAAAATGATGAAATGTCCTTGTTTTCAAACTGAAAATTGACCATTTTTTTACTGTGGGTTCTCTGTAGAAGTGATTTATAAAGTCATTATTGTTGTTCAAATAAATTTTTTTCTTTTGGTAAAGTTGTAAATTACGTCAAAGGATAAAATTTGATTAAAAAATTGATTAAATTATTTTTTAAATTTATTGTTTCCAATAATTTCAAAACTATATATATAAAAATTATAGGTTGGTTTTAATCTTCATGACAGAAACAATCTCAATAACTGACGAGGCCGTCAACCCAGACCGAAATATATTTTCAATAAATGTGGAATTAACATCTACTTTTTTTACTCTACAGAGGTTTGGTCCATCATCATCACCGAATTTTATTTATAGTTTGGATCACAATGGCCCAAAGATTTTAAGATCTAAAACAAAAATCAAAGAGCATCTTGCCAATTACTTCTTAAAATCCAACTAAAGCAAGAAACAAATGTAATATGTCTAGGGCTACACAAAATTGGTTATACGAGTTAGAAATGGT
>NW_019397347.1:0-18147 GCF_000591075.1 Eurytemora carolleeae
GGGCGCCGCAGACTCATAGGGGGATTCTCACACAGGGGCAGCATCTCTACACATTCGTATATACGTGACTGGGTCGCGTAACAAAAATTTATAATTTAAATACAACAAATTGAATAATAAACGCAATATTTCAATAGTTTGGAAGATAGATAAAACCGCCTAAAGTCAAGATTTTTATTTTTGTTTAAATTTGAAATGATTCTCTGACCAGGGGCCCTGGCAGTCCTGTAATCCTCAATATACCTAGTCCTAGTACAGTAGAGATCTGACCAAACACTTTTATAGCTGTAGGCCAGCCAGATTATATCAAAGGCCAGTAATCCGAGATAGATAGATAGATAGATTGATAGATAGATCGATAGATAGATCGATAGATAGATCGATAGATAGATCGATAGATAGATCGATAGATCGATAGATAGATCGATAGATAGATAGATCGATAGATAGATAGATAGATAGATAGATAGATAGATAGATAGCATAAATATACACAATATTTCTATAAAAATACTTCAGCACCGGTAATCTTATATCCAATTAAAAGGCTCTATTTTAAGTAAGCATGTATTAATATCGTACATGTTCGCCATCAATGTGCGTCCTATTTATATGTAAATAAAGTTTCAGATATTGTTAATCCCAAAAGTTCCCAACTAACACGTACTTTCATACCTTTAAATACGTCAACATGTACAATGTAGAAGGTATCGTAGTACATCAAGCATATATCATGTTAGATTAAGAACCTACATGTTTTTAATAAAAATTCTCCTCTCTTTATAAGCAATGCAGTACGCATGCAGAAAATGGGGATTTCAGAAAATAAGTCCTCTTTTTTCAAGTATTATTTATTCATTTTTAGCTACGCTCGGTTTAAACAACACCTAGTTTAAATAACTACTTTATTACTGGTAAAATACAAATGTTAAGTTTAAAATATTGGATTGATTTTCAAGGGTGACGTGGCAGAAAATAAGTACATCTTGCCGCGTCAGAATATCCGGCTTCAGCCTCTTCATCTTGAATCGTCTTCCGTCACACATTATACATTTGAATGAAATGAATAAGACATGTGAATACATAAAAACTATTAAAATCTGTTTAAATTAAAACATTTCTATATTCCTTGGATTAACCAAGAACATGCTCAATATAATGAACAGATGAACTTTTATTTCAAATATTCTGCTCATAATAATAATGATAATAATTATAATAATAGTAATAAGGTCTCAGTGTTGCCTATAAAAGTATCCAAACCTTGAGTGTAGAATCAGATAGCTATATAAAAAGAAAACTAAACGACACTCTCAAAAAAAAATGTATTAAAATTAAAAACTAAGGGAAGGTTACATTAAGTTTATTTCTTTTAATTATAACGTGCAAGTTAAAACTTTTGTTTTGTTTATATGTGAATATTTTGTAAGATCTGGCCTAGCAACAAGGATTATTTTTGTACCTTGAAATAATTATAGTGCGGTTGTGTACAGATGACAAAATATTGATAAAAATTCAAATTTGCAGTTTAAAATAAAAAATCTAAAGCATATTTATGCTGAAACAATTTATCTTTAATTGTTAAAAGCTGTCAAGATTATTTTAATATAATTATTTATTAGATACTGACAACTTTTCTCTTATCCCTGAATTCTATAAATATATAGATAGAATCAAGGTTATAATGCACGGAAAGTTAATTGCAGTTGGGTATACATTGCGTACATATTGAAACCAGTATTCTCTGGGTGGAATTTGTAAACAAGAATAGATGCATCAGTGTTCGTTTAGTATCCGAGGAGGTTAAAAGCATTAAATTTTGTTAATTTTGATAATTCACATAATAGTTTCCTATGACCAGAATATATCAATGATTTTTAATGTGAAAGATTGATCCCATGTCAGGCTGTGACATCCGTCTTGTGTTTAAATTACCGCGAAGAGACAGTAAACTGCAGTAAAAAAGATGCGTACACCTCTGAAATAACTTTCCTTGCATTATAGCCTTGGTCTTTATAAATATATCTCTGTTGCTTTGTGCATAAGATATATGGTCAAACTTAAAAGTGATCTGCGTCCTGATAAACCCCGCTACGTTATATATTCATAAAAGATGCGACAAAAATATCAAAAATATTCATTCAACAACCAGTTGCAAGGGATACGTGATTTTTACATTTATATTGTTTATATATTGTTGATGCATCGCATAATGTATATGGTATTAATACTGTTTTATTAGAAATATTGATACATACTGAGATGATAAATATATCATTTCCAACATGCACAACTTTGTATAGCAATATACAATATATATATTCCATAAATCGAAACTTTTAATTTTCATAATCCCCTTTAAGGGTTAATATGTGTGTTTTTTTGCAACTTATTAGTTTCACCCTGTAGAATTGAGGTTAGTAAATGGCAACTAATAAAGATCATCCTAGTTTGTAAATTGTTACTAATTAGATTCACCCTGTAGAAGCAATGTTTGTTTATTTCCACTAACTAGAATCACCCTGTATGTTTAATGTTTATATGTTGCAACTAACTAGGAACACACGGTATGTTTACTGTTTAAATATTTCAACTAACTAGAATTACTCTGTATGTTTAAAGGCACCCTGTATGTTTAATGTCTATATATTTCCACTAACTAGGATCACCCTGTGTGTTTAATGTTAATATATTTCCACTAACTAGGGTCACCCTGTATGTTTAATGTTTATATATTGCAACTAATAAGGATCACCCTGTATGTTTAATGTTTATATATTGCAACTAATAAGGATCACCCTGTATGTTTAATGTTTAAATATTGCAACTAATAAGAATCACCCTGTATGTTTGTTTATTGTATGGAGTCCCTGTATTGGATTCTAAAGTGTGTTATAATTAATTCAATTGGAATTTAAACAATGCTGTAGAAGTCCTTAAAAATATGAGTGTAAGAATCTTTTCAACCCCCGTTACTGAACAGCAACAGGGAAAGCAGCATGTACTTACTTACCTTTACGCAAAGCGTCAGCTGCCAGGATATGGGGTGCAGAATGTTGAATATCCGGTTTTGGCGTATAGAGCGTACAGAAACACGTCTGACAGGTCTATGTTGTATAATCTCACTGCTTGGACTGAGTTAAGTAAAGAGAACTCGTACTGTACCGGACTCTTTCTATCTTTCTCTTTAACTGTCTATCTATCTGTGTATCTGTGTAAAATACGCAAGAATGGGCAGGGACAGACACTTGTTGCATATGGGAGGAGGGGAGGGGGGGGGGTTGCTTCTGAATCCAAAATTGTTCCAAACTGAGAGTGGGAAAGCATACTGTCCTAAGCCTGAGCTCGAGCAATTCCTAAACATCAAAGTTAGCAACGTGCCTCGACGCACAGTTTATTATAGTATTATTTGATCACTAATACAATCACAAAATAAAACGATTGGCAATGAAGGCCATAAATGTTTGTTTTGGGTTAAAAGTCATATGCTTAATTGACATTCTTAGCACATCAATATTTTGAGATAGATATTTATTGATCGAAACACGAAAAACAAAAGACGACTCAAGATAACTGAACTATATTTTTATCTAAGGTTCAAAGTTCTTAATCAAAATATATATCTTGAAGACCAGCAAAACTCCCTCTCAGCTGGATTGGCTGAATAGCTGTCGCATAGGTTTCTGAGAGCTGAGAGGAGAGAGGACAACATTCATATACGCCACAGGAGTCCCCCAGAAGGACTGCACCTCTGAGAAATTTTCTGTAGAAGTTCATCATCCTGAGAAACCTCTCAGGACCAGGATTGTCCATGGGTTGAGGAAAGGCGTAGATGGCGGAGGAGTGTTTCGTTAAGGGAGAGCAACCAGTGGCAGAGAGACGATGACCCAGGAATTCAATGTCAGCAAACTGACACTTAGGCAGGCCAATGGTTAAACCACACTCTCAACAGAGGAGAAAACGTCTCGGAGATGCTCAACCTAAGAGAGGTCCTTTCTGAAGATGAGGATATCATCCACATAAACAAAACAATATGGAAGATCTCCTAAGATCTGGTCCATCAAACACGGAAAGGTACTACCAGCATTTCGCAGACCAAAAGGCATTACCAAGAACTTTAACATTCCGAAGAAGGGGTTGATGATGGCAGTCTTCTGGATGTCCTCCACCTTGACTGGAACTTGATAATACCCCTTCTGTTAATCCAGCTTAGAAAAAAAACAGTAGAACCAATGACACATGAAGTGAAGTCGGCAATGTGGCCACACAGCTTCCAACCTCTGTCTTTCTTCTTGACCATGTGCAAAGGTGAGGCCCATGGAGAAGTAGAACGGCGGGTAATCCCAGCTTTGTCCATGGCGGAAAACTCTGCCTTGGCAACAGCAAGCTTGGTAGGATCCGGACGACAGGACTTGGCAAAAATAGGTTGTCCAGGCTTAGTGAAGATGTGGTGGAGGATCTTGTGGCTTGGTAGAGCAGCTGTAATCCCATCAAACTGAAGGACGTTGGTAAACTCTTGCAGGAGGTCTTATACACATTGAGGGGTGGCGAGAAAAACTGCATGAGGAGTAGACTCAGTTGAGGATGGCTGAGGCAGAGATGAACTCAAACAAACTAACTACTGAACCATTTGTAGTGGAGCTGGAAAACACACTCACGCTAAGATCATGATGCTGGAGGAAATTTGCTCCCAGGATTGGAAAAGAGACTGGAGCTAATTGAAACAACCAGGAACCAAAACGCAAAGGAATAATCCTGGAACCAAAGCAAAATAATAAGGAACCATCTGCTGTAAGTAGACGGACGCTGGAGGATGCAGAGGAGCTGGAAACACTGAAGCTCTGGTTTGTACTAGGAACCGGCAGCCAAATAACTCATCCTGGAGAAAGATGAGAGAGGAACATGTGGAACCGACAGGCAGGGAAAATGCATCCACCTGCTGGTGCTCTAGTTTGGATTGTTTGGTTTGGATTTGGGGATGGTGAAGATGTCATGGCTTTAAGGTTGGGGGTTAGGAGATAATTTATGGTCAACAATATTTTAGTATTGCAGAGGGAAATAGGCGTTGTAGTATATAATGCCAGACATGTGAGTTGGCTTAATTTGTTGTTTAGGTTTGGGTGTTCAAATAAGATGCAGATAGGTACTCGTAAAAAGTTTTATGTATTCTATATAAATATATATATATATATATATGAAACTTTTTCTGAATGCCAAACAAACACCAAAAAGTAAGGAAAAAATAATTTTTTTTTGATAACTGTTGATTAATTCATTAGTATTTTGCGTTTTTTAACCAGGGAGAACTCACTATACTCCATAGTTTAGATGGTGGCTCACTGTAGTCCAGTGTGTGGATGGCGGTGGGGTGAGGAAAATAATGTTGTGGCTCAATCTACTCCAGTGTGATGAGGTTGTGGAATGATCATGCTGTGGCTCACTATAGTCCAGCAGGTGGATTGTAATGGGGCAAGGATAATAATGTTGTGGCTCACTTTGTCCAGTGTGTTCAGTTTGGTAGGGAGAGGATAATAATTTTTTGGCTCAATGAAGTCTTGTGTATTGAGGGTTTAGGGCAATGTAATAATGTTGTGGCTCAATCTAATCTGGTGTGTTCAGGGGGTCTGCCAAGAATAATTGTGTTATGGGTGTTGTGGGCAAGAGTTATAATGATTTTGCTCAATCTAGATTAGTATGTTGAGGGTGTGTTGCAAGTATAATATTGTTTTGGCTAACTGTAGTCCAGTGTATTGAGGGTGTGTGGTAAGTATAATATTGTTGTGGCTCACTATAGTCCAGTGTGTTGAGGGTGTGCAGCAAGTATAATATTATTGTGGCTCACTGTAGTCCAGTGTATTGAGGGTGTGGGGCAAGCATAATATTGCTGTGGCTCACTTTAGTCCAGTGTGTTGAGGGTGAATGGCAAGTATAATATTGTTGTGGCTCACTGTAGTCCAGTATGTTGAGGGTGTGCGGTGAGTATAATATTGTTGTGGCTCACTGTAGTCCAGTGTGTTGAGATAGTGCGGTAAGTATAATATTGTTGTGGCTCACTGTAGTCCAGTGTATTGAGGATGAATGGTAGGTATAATATTGTTGTGGCTCACTGTAGTCCAGTATGTTGAGGGTGAATGGCAAGCATGTGATTGTTGAGGCTCAATCTAGTTTAATGAGTTAAGGGGATATGGTGAGGATAATAATTGTTGTTGAAGGAGGTATTGCAAGGATAATAACGTAACTTCAGTCTCCCTGTTGGGTGGCGGGGATAAAAACAATCTATATTTTGCCCTCTCCCCCTCGCACAATCCAACAACATATTTTAACCCAAGATTTGATATTTATCCTCTAAGCTGAGCAGTCAGCATTCACTACACAGTTTATATATACAATATACATACAGGGTGAACCATTTAACTTCACACATTTAAACCGTTCGTAAAGGATTTCAAAAGTGTTAGTCCCGCCGCACATTGATTAGGAAAAAGACAAAATTTATTGTTGTGTTTGTTCATTTATTTTGGAGGGTTATCATCTAATTTTCTTCAAATTTTTATTGGTAACTTTCCAAATTGCGTCGGATAAACCGTGTGGATTATATCAGGCTTCAAATTATCGTTTTTTTTTATAAAGCAGAACGGCAACATTTATGTATATATACGGTTTGACCGGAAAAAGTAACATATACAAACACACACATATATATAAATATATATATATATATATATTTATATATATATCAAGCGGTCAAACCGTGTATCACTGATTTAATTTAAACAAAAAACGTTTCACTTCCCCAACTGGGTCGAATGGGAGAAGATTGCCGATTGACTGACAAATGAGGCCATTTTCTGTCGAGTATAGACAATTTTTTAGACACCCTTCAGTCAGTCTTGACTCTTCTATACACTGCTGGATTCAGAATTTCAATATGAGTCGCATTTATTATAAAGCAATAGCAAAAATGCTGACAACAATTCTTATGATTTTTTTAGTCCTGGTTGATAAAACAGCANCCCACACACACACACATACCATACAGTAGTAATTAGGAAGTAATGTAATGTTTCAATATTTTTATTGTTTAAAAAATATTAATATATTATATTCAGTATAAAAACTCTTCATAAAGTTTCTGAAGAAGGTTTTTACTTTTTGAATTTTTGTGAAGTCGTAGGATGTTCTCTTGTATCTTTGTATTTCTGTACCTCTGTACTTTTAATTCTGTAATTCTGTATTTTTATATTTTAAAAGTTGTATATTTCTGTACTACTCAGTACTATTTATGACAATACATTTTGCACCTTAAAATACCGTACTTCTGTACATCTAAATACCGTGCTTCTGTACATTTGAAAACCGTACTTCTGTACATTTGAATATCGTACTTCTGTCCATTTGAATACCGTACTTCTGTCCGTTTGAATATAGTACTTCTGTACATTTGAATACCGTACTTCTGTACATTTGAATGATATTTTTGTTCAGGGACTAAAGAGATCTAACAACATTGTTATTTCATTATCTGCATAAAAAAGTAGAATTATATTTGAATTCTTATCAATTACTTTGTTTGCTCTTTTTAGACACATATTTATACTTTTATTCTTTCTACACTGTTTATCTAAGAGTATCTATTAGATACAATAGTTAATAATAATATGATAATGTAAAACTTTTAGAACAATTAGCTACTTCGAAAACGTTGGTTTTATTTGACTTGATTTTTCGATACAGTGAGAACTAGAAAACTGTGGAATATGAGAGCAGTATTTAAAGTTTATTTATTTGATGTTGTTACAAAGCAAAAAAATTTATTATTAGCATAAAGATCAATCATGAAGTGAAATAGTCTCTTACTGTAAAATACGGTTCAATTCAAGAATCGGACCCACTTTTAACCAACTAAAGAAAGCTGTAAAATTACAGATTGGCTATGTTAGGCAACCCGGGATGTGTACCCGTATTATATAATGATGTTTGTTTGTCTGTTAAATAATTGTGTGTGTGTGTGTTTTTTTTTGATAACTGTTGATTAATTCATTAGTAACCCCCTGTATCCGCCCCTGAATGTCCGATTCCCAGCGGTACCCACTACCCATAAAAGCTTTCTCTGATCAAGTAATATGAATTAGATATTAATGGTAATGAAATTACAGTAAATTCTCTTTATTTCTATTTCTCTATAGTTGAGGTATACAGGGTGTCCCACATCACACTGGATCGTTCATAGCTTTAAAGAGAGATTTTCCGGACTAATCAGAATGAATCATTTTGAAAAATTGCATAAGCTTAATAACAAGATTTTCATGCAGAAATTACTAAAAAAAAATTATAGTTTTGTGCATGTTTTTCGGCGTCAAAGATTGGAGATAATCCAATAAGATATATAGGACGCTCTGTACTTTCCAATTGCAAGGATTTACTAATTCACACTAGCCTTAAACTAATGGGCATTAGAATTTTTAAATAAAATATTCGAATAAATACATACCAGTTTTTATTATTATTAAAAGGATCTTTTTGAAAGGTTGCCCTGTAAAGAGCCACGCATTCTGGGCGTTCAGAATTTGCGTATTAGTCTCCTAATCGACCGCTAAAAGGACATACTTAATTTATCCGCCGAACTATCTTCTAGGCTTTTCCGGAATAATTTCCGAATTCAGAAATTCAAAAAATGTTCAATTCTATTGTTATTTGTTCACAATAATGAAAAGTGAAGTGATGAAATGATAAAATTAATAAACTATATAGAAATCGGAATTCGATCAAAGCTAATCGAATTCTGAAGCATCCCTAGTTGTTATCCGTTCATCAGCTTTTAAGATTTGGTATTCTACAGATACTGACTTCATGTCAAGATGTCGAGACCAATACTTCCAAACCAAACCAATTTATCCAAACTAAACCACTTCTTCCAAACCAAACCAATTCTTCCAAGTCACACCAATTCTTCCAAACCAAACCAATTCTTCCAAACCAAACCAATTCTTCCAAACCAAACCAATTCTTCCAAACCAAGCCAATTCTTCCAAACTGAACCAATTCTTCCAAACCAAACCAATTCCTCCAAACCAAACCAATTCTTCCTACCAAACCAACTCTTCCAAACCAACCCAATTCTTCCAAACCAAACCAATTCTTCCAAACCAAACCAATTCTTCCAAACCAACCCAATTCTACCAACCCAACACAATTCTGCCAAACCAAACCAATTCTTCCAAACCATACCTACTCTTTCAAAACAAGCCAATTCTTCCAAAACAAACCAATTTTTCCAAACAAAACCTATTCTTCCAAACTAAACCAAATCTTGCAAACAAAAACAATTTTTCCAAATCATACCTATTCTTTTAAAACAAACTAAATCTTCCAAACAAACCAATTCTTCCAAATATGCTTATTCTTTCAAAACTAACCAATTCTTCCGAACCAACCCAATTCTTTCAAACAAAACCAATTCTTCCAAACCAAAACAATTCTTCCAAACAAAACTAATTCTTCCAAACAAAACCAATTAATTCAAACCAAACCAATTCTTCCAACAAAAACAATTCTTCCAAACAAAACCAATTCTTCCAAACAAAACCCATTCTTTCAAACAAAACCCATTCTTTTAAACAAAACCAATTCTTCAAAACCAAACCAATTCTGCAAAATCAAACCAATCCTTCTGAACCAAACCAATTCTTCCAAATTCTAGCTATTCTTTCAAAACAAACCAATTTATCCAAACCAAACCAATTCTTTCAAACCATACCAAGTCTTTCAAACCAAACAAGTTCTTTTAAACTGAAACCTCTTCGACTCCGGTTTCTCAAAACCAATACTTTCAAACCAAACAAATTCATCCAAACCAAATCAGTTCTTCTCCAAGCTCAATTTAATTTGTTTGGAGAAAAAGATTATTTCTAAAATCACGTAATAACTTAAATCCTGAAGAGTCTACCCCTTTGTTATTATTTTGCATCGCTTTACATATAAGCATGTCGGAAGAAGACGACTTATATATGACAGATGAAGCGATATCAATTTATTGCGTGGTGTCACAGTGTGCGCCGGTGAAGATAAGATCCAACATTGTGCATATATGTACGTATTCTATACACCGGTATTCAGCTTTGGTCCTTCACGTCCTTTTGGACCAACTATGGATTCCATCTCGGGGAGGTTTTCACATCTTTTTTATATTTAGAAAATATTTTCAGAGTTCAGACAAGGAGTCACAAACAACCAAAATCTCATCGTCTTCTTTCCTCTTTTATACACCGTCCCATTTCATATTGGATTATCTCCCAGATTTAACGCTGAAATATGCTAATATTCCCATTACTTTAATATTTATTCTTTTTCAATTTGCTGATTAGTTCTGAAAATCAATATTTAGAGGCAGAAACAATGCCCAATGTTGTGGGATACCTTGTATAAAATGTCACAAAGGATTGTGCAGATGAACTATTTCATAAAAGTTTCCAAAACATTTTTTATATGATATATTAAAGAATATATTATAATAATTATTTTATATATGATATATCAACAATATAATATAATACTTATTTTATATATGATATATCAACAATATATTATAATACTTACAACTTGTTTATTTGTTATAATTTCTAAAGGTCCCTTTTTTTCTGATATCATGTTTCTAAAAAAAATTAAAAAGTAATTATTGTTCATTTAAAATGCTAGAACGATGATTGTTCAATGACATATAACCAAGCAATGAAAAAAGTTGACCTTTAAGTGGAATATTTTGTATATATAACAAAGAAATGAGGAATGAGCTAGCCCTCTGGATACCCTGTATACTAGCTAACCCTATGGATACCCTGTATACAAGCTAACCCTATGGATACCCTGTATACTAGCTAACCCTATGAATACCCTGTATAATAGCTAGCCCTATGGATACTCTGTATACTAGCTAACCCTATGGATAACCTGTATACTAGCTAACCCTATGGATAACCTGTATACTAGCTAACCCTATGGATACCCTGTATACTAGCTAACCCTACGGATACCCTGTATACTTACTAACCCTATGGGTACCCTGTATATTAGCTGACCCTATGGATACCCTGTATACCAGCTAACCCTATGGATACACTGTATACTAGCTAACCCTACGGATACCCTGTAAACTAGCTAACCCTATGGATACCCTGTATACTAGCCGACCCTATGGATACACTGTATACTAACTAGCCCTATGGATACACTGTATACTAGCTTACCCTATGGATACCCTGTATACTAACTAACTCTATGAATACACTGTAAACTAGCTAATCCTATGGACACCCTGTATACTAGCTAACCCTGTGGATACACTGTATAAAAGCTAACCCTATGGATACCCTGTATACTAGCTAACCCTATGGATACCCTGTATACAAGCTAACCCTATGGATACCCTGTATACTAGCCGACCCTATGGATACCCTGTATACTAGCTAACCCTATGGATATCCTCTATACTAGCTAACCTTTTGGATACCTGTATACTAGCTAACCCTATGGATACCCTGTATACTAGCTAACCCTATGGATACCTCGTATACTAGCCAACCCTATGGATACCATGTATACTAGCTAACCCTATGGATACCATGTATACTAACTTACCCTATGGATACCCTGCATACTAGCTAACCCATGGATACCCTGCATACTAACTTACCCTATGGATATCCTCTATACTAGCAAACCCTATGGATACCCTGTATACTAACCTACCCTATGGATACACTGTATACTAGCTAACCCTATGGATACCATGTAAACTAACTTACCCTATGGATACCCTGTATACTAGCTAACTCTATGGATACCTTATATACTAGCTAACCCTACGGATACCATGTATACTAGCTAACCCTATGGACACCCTGTATACTAGCTAACCCTATGGATACCCTGTTTACTAGCTAACCCTATGGATACCCTGTATACTAACTTACCCTATGGATACACTGTATACTAGCTAACCCTATGGATACCCTGTATACTAACCTACCCTATGGATACACTGTAATACTAGCTAACTTTATGGATACCATGTATACTAGCTAACCCTATGGACCCCCTATATACTAGCTAACCCTATGGATACCGTGTATACTAGCTAACCCTCTGGATACCCTGTATACAAACTTACCCTATGGATACACTGTATTCTAGCAAACCCTATGGATACCCTGTATACTAGCTAACCCTATAGATACCCCGTATACTAGCCGACTCTATGGATACACTGTATACTAGCCGACCCTATGGATACACACTGTATACTATCGAAACTTTTGGATACCCTGCATACTAGCTAACCCTATAGATACCCTGTATAATAGCTAACCCTAAAGATACCTGTATACTAGCTAACCCTACGGATACCCTGTATACTAGTTAACCCTATGGATACCCTGCATACTAACTTACCCTATGGATACCCTGTATAGTAGCTAACCCTATGGATACACTCTGTATACTAGCTAACCCTATGAATACTCTGTATACTAGCTAACCCTATGGATACCCTGAATACTACCTAAACCTATGGATACCGTGCATAATAGCTAACTCTATGGATACCCTGTATACTAACTTACCCTATGGATACCCTGTATACTAACTTACTCTAAGGACACCCTGTATACTAACTAACCCTATGAATAAACTGTATACTAGCTAACCCTATGGATAACCTTTATACTAACTAACCCAATGGATACCCTGTATATTAGCCGACTCTATTGATAACCTTTATACTAACTAACCCTATAGATACCCTGTATATTAGCTGACCCTATGGATACCCTGTATACCAGCTAACCCTATGGATACACTGTATACTAGCTAACCCTATGGATACACTGTATACTAGCTAACCCTATGGATACCCTGTATACTAGCTAACCCTATGGATACCCTGTATACTACCTAAACCTATGGATACCCTGTATTCTAGCTAACCCTATGGATACCCTGTATACTAGCCGACCCTATGGATACCCTGTATATTAGCTAGCCTTATGGATACACTGTTTACTAACTAACCCTATGGATACCCTGTATACTAGCTAACCCTATGGATACGCTGTATACTACCTAAACCTATGGATACCCTGTATACTAAATAACCCTATGTATACCCTGTATACTAGCTAACCCTATGGATACCCTGTATATTAGCCGACCCTATGGATACCCTGTATACTAGCTAACCCTATGGATACCCTGTATATTAGCTGACCCTATGGATACCCTGTATATAAGCCGACCCTATGGATACCCTGTATTGTGTAAAATGTTTTAGCCAACCCCGCCCTTAATAAATTCTTCAATTACAACTTTAACTCTAACAATTTTTAAGAGTTAGATTGAATCTATCTTTCAAGAGTTAGATGGTATTCATCGTTCTAAAGTTATATTGTATCCATCTGTCTAGTCTTGGATTGTATCCATCTATCTACTCTTGAATTGTATCCATCTGTCTAGTCTTTAATTGTATCCATCTGTCTAGTCTTGGATTGTATCCATCTGTCTAGTCTTGAATTGTATCCATCTGTCTAGTCTTGGATTGTATCCATCTATCTACTCTTGAATTGTATCCATCTGTCTAGTCTTTAATTGTATCCATCTGTCTAGTCTTGGATTGTATCCATCTATCTAGTCTTGGGTTGTATCCATCTGTCTACTCTTGAATTGTATCCATCCATCTACTCTTGGGTTGTATCCATCTGTCTACTCTTGAATTGTATCCATCTATCTACTCTTGAATTGTATCCATCTGTCTAGTCTTGGATTGTTTCCATCTGTCTAGTCTTGAATTGTATCCATCTTTCTAGTCTTGTATTTTATCCATCTGTCTACTCTTGAATTGTATTCATCTGTCTAGTCTTGGATTGTTTCCATCTATCACTCTTGAATTGTATCCATCTGTCTTCTCTTGAATTGTATCCATCTGTCTAGTCTTGAATTGTATCCATCTATCTACTCTTGAATTGTATCCATCTGTCTAGTCTTGAATTATATCCATCTGTCTATTCTTGGATTGTATCCATCTGTCTAGGGTTGTATTGTATCCATCTGTCTAGGGTTGTATTGTATCCTTTTTCTAAAATTAGAATGCATGTAAATTGTATCCTTATTTCTAAATTTAGGTTGAATCCATCTTTGAATATAGATTTTTTATTTTTATTAAACCCTCACATCCCTTTCCAGTACGACCCCCTAGCCCTCCCACCTCCCTCTGAACAAAAGGGAGGGAAGGGGAGGGTGTTCAGTGAAACGTTTGTTAATGAATAAATGTATTGATGGGAATTAAGTAAGAAACCTAGGAACCGAATAACTCATGAGAATTTAAAGCCCACGAACTTTAAAAGCAGTCTGGGAACATTACATTTTCGATATTTTAACAAATTATAGATTTAGGATTTTAAACTTTTCTAAATTTGTTGAGACCCTAGTCATGATTATTGGTTTATTGAACAATTTTAGCTCTGTTCTGTCGTAGTTCTTCTGCCCCCCCCCCCCCCATCTTTCTGTAAAAGAACAACCTCGATCCAATGATTATACTTTTCCTAATTATGCAAGGTTAAGTTATACAAAAAGTCTTCTTATTAAAAGGAGGGGCAGAGGGGTCCAGCCAGCACATTTAATAAGAAATTACGGATTGTTTTAAAATAAATAAATCATGATAGTTCTTAAAATAAAAAATATCTAAAAAGTAAAGATTTTGGTTTAAATCTTCTTATACAAGTTAGGCTAGCCATGGTATTAATAAATACAACTTGCAATTTTCGAATATATTTTTGACATTGATGTGAATTATAATATAGAAGGTTTTATTACAGTCGTAATCAGAAAGACCTGGAATTAATTGACATTTAATCAGACTTTATATATATATCTCTGGCAATTTTAAATGCTCAGAAAAGGCAGACCACATTTTGGAAATAGCAGTACATGAGAGCTATTTTGGAAATAGCAGTACATGAGAGCTATTTTGGAAATAGCAGTACATGAGAGCTATTTTGGAAATAGCAGTACATGAGAGCCATTTTGGAAATAGCAGTACATGAGAGCTATTTTGTGCTTATCGTTTCAACAATCATCTATGTAAAATTGCATTGTAAAGTCGTCTCATTAATTTTAAATTAAATCCGGGTCTTTCTGACTGTATAGTTTCTGATTAGGACTGTACAGTTTCTGATTAGGACTGTATAGTTTCTGATTAGGACTGTATAGTTTCTGATTAGGACTGTATAGTTTCTGATTAGGACTGTATAATTTCTGATTAGGACTGAATAGTGATTAGGACTGTATAGTTTCTGATTAGGACTGTATAGTTTCTGATATAATTTTGCTGATATCATTATCATCATTGTTTTAATTACCATTATTATTAATATTCAAGATCATCATTATTGTCTGAATTTTTTACAGTAATTATTTTGTCACTTATATCATTATAATATGTTCTAAAACATAGCATTTGTAATCTAAAATAGTTGAGTTACTAATGGGCCTATAGATAAAAAAATCAAGATAAAAAAGTAAATCCACGCGAGATTTTGAAACTTTAATGTATCACAGTTTGGCAAAATAATCTCCCTTATGAAGCCTATTATTCTGCTAAACTGTATTTTATCAATCTAATATAATTAAGAGTACGATCGTTAAATATTCAAAATTAGTGATAAAGTGGACATTATCAGTTGGATGTATTTAGCTAGGTAGGGTTCAGCACGCTTAATGTTTAATGTATTTATTTAGAACTCAGCACGCTAACCTAAGTACTATCAGTTTAATGTATTACCAAAAATCGTATACTAGGAAATTACCTTTATTTAGAACTCAGTACGCTAACCTAAGTATTATCAGTTGGATGTATTTATTTAGAACTCAGCACGCTAACCTAAGTATTATCAGTTTAATGTATTTATTTAGAACTCAGCACGCTAGTCTAAGAATCATCAGTTTGATGTATCTATTTGGAACTCAGCATGCTAACCTAAATATTATCAGTAGGATGTATTTATTTAGAACTCAGCACGCTAATCTAAGTACTATCAGTTTGATGTATCTATTTGGGAACTCAGCACGCTAACCTAAGATTAAGTAAACATTTCTAAAGACATTAATGACTAGCATGGGAACCCAGCATTGCCCAGGTTGCTCATAGTTACTCCCGCCGTTTACCCGCACTTTGTCGTAAATTACTTAGAATCTCAAAACCAAGCTAAGAACATTTATTTCCGAGGCTCTCCGAGTTCCCAATCAAAATTTGAGGCAAATCGGTCCAGGGGTTCCTGAGTTATGATCGGAAAAACAAACAAACAAACAAACAGAGATTACAACTTTATATATATATAGAAGAAGATAAGTCCTGTTCTTAGCAACTTCCCCGTTCTCTGTAAACACATTTAATCATTATCAAAGGACTGGTGACGCAATTTCAAGTAACCCTACATTCAATCTTTCAACAGTTTTTCTTTCCGAAAAAACTTGCTCGCACATTTATGCATTAGTGAGAGACAAAGAAGGACATTGTCAATAATTTAAGCCTTGTCCAGAAAAACGACAATATCTTTCTTATTTTTTCTCAGATAAAAGTTTGGATGGATAACGTTGTGAATTGGTGGAGGGTCACTTGCAGGAGCATACGGGAGTTAAGTGAGGGCGGGGCAAGATTTTTTAGGAACCAAAAAAATTCATAATTAGGAACAAAAAATGGCGCCGCAGGTGAAAATTTTTTTTGACTTAAAAGACTCAAAAAGAGTCAAAAACAATGACTAACGACTAAAAAACTAGATTTTTAACTTTGAAGACAGATATTTTTCCTGTTTTGCACTAGGGTTTCTTTCCCTTAAGCATGCTTTTGAGAAGCTATTCTGAAAATAGGAACAAAAAATTCCAAATTCAGGGGGGGCTACGTCCCTCCCTGAATCTGTCAGGGGGGCCGAATGTCCCCCGCCCCCCCACCTGTATCCGCCCCTGGTCACTTGAAATTTCGTCGGGAGTTCCTTCACAAGAGAATATGAAGCGACTAAGAGGGGTTAAATCTCTATTCTATTATTTATGCATTGTGAAAACTGCATAAGTTCGTTAATCAAAAACAAAAACAATTTTTCGTTTAGATACATTAAAATGTGAATGTGAGACTGAAAAATACTGAAAAAAAATAAGTTTTGTGGTTGCTGAAATTCGTATAAAAAATGTCTGCAAAAAAAGGGTGAGCGGAAAAAAATTACAATAATTTGACACTATATAAGTATATGCATATTTTACCAAACTGCCTAGATTATTCCCAACTAATAATATCGATTATTGACTACCAACTGCCTGAAAACCAGGCAAATCGGCATATAAGTATTAAGTTCTGCTTACTCGCCTGCATTAAATATCGACGAGATGAAAAAAAAGAATTTTTGCATAATTTTCTAAAAGAATATTAAATGATGCTTACACAGAGAGCAGGTGTATAGGAAATGGGTTAAAAAAAAAGAAATGTTTTTAAGGCATCTTTCTTGTGAAATATTTGAATTGCATTTTAATTTTAGAAGGACGGGTGATGATTTTGAAACAAAACATAATTACCCTTTCCATTCCTTCCTCCCACAAAAAAAGCTAAATAATAAGTTATCAATTCTAAGATCAGATTAAACCATGTTTGATTGAAAGGTTGCGTGATTATTAATAAAAATATTTAATTAAATTGAAAGGGTTTAGATCAGATATAGGTAGTGCAAGGATTCTGCAATAAATCTAGAAATATAATTTAGACACGGGATTAACTTCTAATCAGATAAAAATGAATATAACCGGGTTTTTTTTTTAATTATCTTGGATTCATTAATATTTTATGACATTTCTTTTCCTATGATGAGGCAGGACGTGGGGTCCAATCTCTAGTTTTTGGTAAATATTTACAGTTGCGAGTGTTGTAAGAGGAATGGGCCGTGGACCCCCAATCCCCACTTCTTTTGCCCGTCCTCAGTCCTTACCCAATGAACAAAGGCAACTTCCAGTGGGTTTATGTTTAACTTGACATAATTTAACCTAGAAGAATAATCACGAGTGGTTTTTTTTCAAAGAATGGAGGGGGGAGGGGCGGGGGGGTAATTCAAGAAGAAC